>NC_137662.1:1916132-1971132 GCF_963422515.1 Blennius ocellaris | reverse complement strand
ATTTTTTTAATTTCATTTCAGACATGCTCAAAATTAATATCAAGTCCACAGTGCAAACCAGAGAAGTTATGTCACCACACAGAAACAGTGACTAATTACAGCAGAACAATGTGATCAGAGAGCGCGTTTGAAAAGGAGTGGGAAGAAGTCTAACTTTTTCCTCCATAAATAATATATAATTTGCTTGAGCTCGTACGTATTTAATATCACTTCATTTAGAACCATCCTCAAGAGTCCAGAGATTGTCTCTGGGGTTCAGGTCAGGACAGTCTCCTGGACAATCCAGCACAGGAACACCAGGGTCATTGGACCAGCTTCTGGTACCTTTGCCAGTGAGGGCAGGTGCCAAGTGCTGCTGGGAAATGAAACCAGCATCTCCAGAAAGCTCGTCAGCAGCAGGAAGCTGGAAGTGTCTCAAGTTTCCTGCTCGATGCTGCGTTGACTGAGGACGTCAGAAGACCCAGTGGAGGGACACCAGCAGAGGACATGGTGGCCGAACCGCCACACTGAGAAAACTCACCTGGACTTCAAGCTACCTGGATTCTGAACCTCTCCTCTTCCTCCACTCTGGATTCTTAACCTCTCCTCTTCCATCCATCCATCCATCCATTGGCTACCGCTTTATCCGGGGCCGGGTCGCGGAGGCAGCAGTCCAAGCAGAGTTGCCCAGACTTCCCTCGCCCCAGACTCTTCCTCCAGCTCCTCCGGTGGCACCCCAAGGCGTTCCCAGGCCAGCCGAGAGACATAGTCTCTCCAGCGTGTCCTGGGTCTGCCCCGAGGCCTCTCCTCTTCCTCCACTCTGGATTCTGAGCCTCTCCTCTTCCTCCACTCTGGATTCTGAACCTCTTTTCTTCCTCCACTCTGGATTCTGAACCTCTCTTCTTCCTCCACTCTGGATTCTGAGCCCCTCCTCTTCCTCCACTCTGGATTCTTAACCCCTCCTCTTCCTCCACTCTGGATTCTTAACCCCTCCTCTTCCTCCACTCTGGATTCTGAGCCCCTCCTCTTCCTCCACTCTGGATTCTGAGCCCCTCCTCTTCCTCCACTCTGGATTCTGAGCCCCTCCTCTTCCTCCACTCTGGATTCTGAGCCTCTCCTCTTCCTCCACTCTGGATTCTGAGCCCCTCCTCTTCCTCCACTCTGGATTCTGAGCCTCTCCTCTTCCTCCACTCTGAGGAGGGGCTCAGAATCCAGAGTGGAGGATACATATGGAAATACAAAACCTTACCCTGGTTGAGCGAGCATTACCACTCCTGTAGATGTATCGGCCCCTGAGAGGAAAGACAGCAGCCAGATTCCAACAACTGGGTTTGGAATGTATGTTTTGGGGCTGTGTGAAGAAAACCTGAGGAAACGTACCCACACACAGTCAGAACCTACAAACTCCAGCCCAGACCTTCACACCACCTCACTGCTCCCCGGACTTCACAGATATTTTAATAAAACACACCAAACAAGATGGCTTATCATTTTAAATGTGGAGGATATGAGGAACCCGAGTGTTTGGTTTGTAGAGAGGCTGTGGAGAGACTTATTCTCCTCTTCCTCCAGGTTCACTGCTCGTCCCCTCCTCTCCTGCAAACTACTTCATTTCCCAAAAGAAAAAAGAAAAAAAAAAAGAAGAAGGGACCGTGACTGACCGTGAACCAGAAGACGCGTGGCGGCTTAGCCCCGGCGTGTGCAGGCTGCAGCAATATTACAGCTGGAAAATCCATTTCCTGCCAGTATTGCAGTCTCCAACAATATGCCCTAAATGCTCCGCATCCTCAAGTAAACCTAATAACTCTGACACGCGGCTAACTGTGAAAAATATTACGCCTCTTTCATCGCTTGCAAGGCGAACAAATGATAATTGCAGCAAATACATTCCTCCCAGCACCTATGATTTAGCAAACACCCAAACAGCTGCAAGTTCTCAGAGTGTCCGTCCTCCATGTCGCTGCACCGCAGACACACTTTTCAAATTCCACCAGGGGAAGAACTAAACGTGAGGGAAACGTTGCGTCAATGCGACAAGTCCCCAGACCTTTGTTTTTATTTTTAGATAAACAGGTTGGCTCAGCTAGAAATGCTGAAGAAATGTCCCTCGTTTGTCGAGCTCATAGTCACAGCATTAAGCAATCAGACGAAAATCTGCTGGAACTAAAACTATTGCAGGTGTGTCGTTTCTGAGATCACGTTTTCAGAACCACCTTCATGATGTGGCTCAGACGCTAATGCTAACCCATCACTTGTCACGTATCCAGCCTCCCTTAAATTATGTTTAAATCAATTCTTAATATTGAATAGGAAAAACAAAATCAAACACAGCGCTCGCCTTGACTTTTTGTCACACCAAAACCTCCTCTAGAGAAAGTTTAAGTGAGATTATGGATGGTACGGATGTTAGGCGTGTGAATCACGGCGCTAGGTTAGCATAGCGATGCTTCGCTCGCACAAAAAAATTTAAATCGTCGTCTACAAACCTTCATGCCTTGGAGATTTAAAATTAAATGCAACATCATTTGTAAATTGCACAACGTTTATACTTAGTGTACGTTAGCGGCTAACCGTGAGATAGCATGCTGAAGAAAAGCTTCCCTTGAGGCTGTGGACTTCTTTAATTCGCCTTCACATCTGACCTCCAAACAAGGCTAGCCGCAGCTAACCGCTAAATTTACCAGAGGTGGGCAAGAGCACAATCAAAATCTCCCTTTTTTGGGGGGGGGGGGGGGGGGGGCTTGTGGACTGTTCAGTTTCAACAAAGAGCCCCAAACAGATGTCTCTTTGTGTTTTAATGTGTTTAACATGTTTAAACAAGGAAATCAGTGATTGTCCAGGTGACGACTCTTTTAAACATTCCACTGTGGAGAACTTTACGACGGGCGACCTTTTCAAATGTGTCGGAGCAGCGTTATCTCCTCCATCAACCAGTAGGGCTTTCCAGATGCTGTGACGTTATGCAACAGACATCCACCCGCAGTAATCTGATTTACCGTTTACATGGACTCTGGTAATCAGATTACACCGTCTCCTTTGATTCGATTGTCATTTTAACAGGATAGGTCCAATCTAATCAGGTGGGGGTGTTTACACCACTCGATTGGAACTGGATTACTAATGCTTGGTGTACCAGCAGGTACTGTCGTGTTACCGGAACACAGTTTTGGTCCAGTTGTAATCCGAGACGTGTTTGACAGACACGAAGGCAAACAGCTTTTACTCCCAACAGTCCAGTCATTTTTATATATCACTACTTATTTGATGCAGTTTTTACATTTTCAAATGTTTTTTTTTTTAATGCTTGTTCTAGTATTTTCAAAATGGATAAAAATATTACACAAAAGAAAAGTTATTACATTACATCATTGGAAAAGGACAAAATAATGAGACGACTCATTGCTTGTTGTTACAAACCGAGAAGGTTCAGAAATCTGCTGCTTGTAAAAAAGTTAATTTTTTTTAACTTTTGTTCTTGTGTATAATTCAAAGCCTGAACTTTTCCCTTTTGCTTAAATAAAGAAGTTGACATGAGACTAAAAGATGTTCTGGACACCAGGGTAACATCTTCAACTGAAAACTTCTTGACTTTTGTGACTTTGACCCCAATCTCTGTGGAAACAGAGGAAAACACAACTTCACTAAAACTCTGCTCCATTTTTAGGAAAAAAAATTGTAAGACGTCAACGTTTAGAAAAAGAAAGAATCCCACAAACAACTGAACAGTAACAGCGTGACATCACACCCCGAGTTGTTTGAAGCAGATATAAAAAACAAAAAAACAATTGATGAATGAAGAGGCGAATAAAGCGAGAGCTTAATAAACTGATCTCACGTTCATTCCTTACACCTACACGGTAATTCCTTCCTCATTAATCGCTACAGCACCACAGCAGAAAGTGAATAAGAAAAGCAGTAGGATCAGTGTTTTGTTCTCACATGATTGATAAATATTCAGACACAGGGTAAACTAGGATCCACGTGTCTGCAGGGCGCTACGCTGCCTTGTTTGACTGATTAAACAAAGCCGGCAGCGTCATTAAACCTGTGATTAATGTTACTTTTCCACAGAAACTGGAAGACAAATAACTATTAAGATGAGCGTGTCCCGGTCATGTGGCCAATCAATTACACAAAATGGCAGGATTACAACGTTTTAAATGGCATTTTAAGAGCTTCCCGAAAGGTCACGTTACGCCGCGTGTGATATTTTCACGGATTAATCATAATTGGTGTTAATTGGTCACGTTTAAATGGAATAATTTCTTTTGTTGTTCGGCAACGATCGCCAAGTGTAAACGAGCTGAACAGACTGCATAGGCCTGCGCATCACTTCCTGTCGTGAAGTGCCGATTCAGCAGGTTGTGGAGTTTCTCCATGGTGAGGTATGCTGTTGAGCTGTCCACACACACACACACACACACACACGCGCACACACACACACACACACACACACACACACACACACACACACACACACACACACACACACACACACACACACACACACACACACACACACACACACACACACACACACAGCTGATATAGCAGAGACACAGTGAGATTTAACAATGCCCACCGCAACCACCTTCCTGCCTTCATCTCCATCGGTGTGAGTCTGTGTGTGTGTGTGTGTGTGTGTGTGTGTGTGTGTGTGTGTGTGTGTGTGTGTGTGTGTGTGTGTGTGTGTGTGTGTGTGTGTGTGTGTGTGTGTGTGTGTGTGTGTTCGTCACTGGGTTTTATCCGTCAGTCCAGCTTTGTTGGTATATCTCTTTGTGCATTTTTGTGTCACAACATGCGCTGCGGGACCACACACACACACATACACACACACGCACACACACACACACACACACACACACACACACACACACACACACACACACACACACACACACACACACACACACAGACTCTCCCCATTAATGTAACATTGATTTATCTTTAAAGTAGGGACTCATACTGCTGTCCGTACTGGTACTTGTACTACTACTACCCCTACTGCTACTGCTACTCATATTGTTATTCATGTTGATGAAGATGATTGAACTGTGTGTGTGTGTGTGTGTGTGTGTGTGTGTGTGTGTGTGTGTGTGTGTGTGTGTGTGTGTGTGTGTGTGTGTGTGTGTGTGTGTGTGTGTTCCCGCAGCGCCTGAAGGAGCTGAAGCACAGGGAGTTTTACCGAGCGCTGGCATGCCGGAGGCAGAGGAGGCGCAGGGAGGAGAAGAGGGAGGAGAGAGCTCTGAGGAGGTTCCACCAGCACGGAGACAAGACCACCGGACAGTGGTGAGTGACGGGACGTCCTGCAGCTGGATCCCACAGCACAGCTGGATCCCACTGATTTCATATCTAGTCACTGACACTTCAACCCGACCGGCCTGTGTAACTTCTTCTAGCAAATTATTATAACTTAATATGATGCTCACACATATCCTGTGATTGAAGGACAGCTTGAGTACAAGAAAGAAAGAAAGAAAGAAAGAAAGGAAGACAATCAAAGTAATTGAATGCCCTGAATTTAATTTCAATATATATTGGTAAATATATCACAACTTTCTAAACAAGTTTTTCTTCACTTTACAGAAAAGCTGCAGCTGAAGGCTGCACATATTTAACTTATTTAGACAGACACTTCATTTGATGCATTTTGGGGTTCAACATAATTCAAATTGAAAATGCGAGCTACACATAAATTACATGATTCGCAGAACTGTCAATGTATTTTAGAGGGTTTATCAAAAATATTAACATTGACAACAAACATTGCATCTTTTCTTGAAAATTATCTGTTTATTCAGGATATATAAAAAAAACTTTTTTTTTCATAACATACTCGTATATTTTTGCACTAAATCAGACTGAAACTGAAAGTTAATGTGTTTCACTTTACTGCTCCAGCACTTCAAACTGGGCCCCAAAGCTCCGTTTCCATGGAAACATTTCAAGTAAAGACGTTGTAATCGGAGCCCCAGTCAGAAAGGTGGCAAACACCTTATTTAAAAGTGACAACCTTTTGATAAAGTTGGGTTTTTGCTTTCTTTCTATTAAAGCAAATTCAGGACAAAATAGTCATTGTAGGGGCAAAAAAAAGGCTTAATTAGAAAAGGAAGTGTCTCAGTGCGCGGCGCCCTTGCTTTCTACAGACGCACTCACAAACCAGTGATGGATGCAGGACTTGGTCAGACTGCGATGCGTGTTTGGCCGGAGAACCTGGAGTGTAAATAAAAGATATAATGATACGGTCACAGTGAGCCGCGGCATTAGCAGGCCGGTGACGGTGAAGCCGCTGAACGCAGCCGCTTTCGTCTCAAACTCTCTAAACCACAGAAGCTTTAGTGGAGGTCTGGAGCGGCGCTGCACTCCAGACGCCCGTCAAACCCTTCATGACCTGGATTACAAGTTACAGGCAAATCAATCAAACCATTAACAGACAAACAGCCCTAATCAGACAAACTGCCACAAAAATTAAATGACTCGATGGTGCAAAATAATTGAACAGGTTCTTCAAACTATGATAAGACATAATAAAAAGAATATATATTGTAGCAAGTGATAATAAAGATTTATCTTAACAAATCTTATTTCACATTAAAGGTTCAAGTGAACACAAGGATGTGCTGTAACATGGAAGAATGATGTTGTAAAAGATGAAAATATACTCATCCAAACATGCCAGATGAGCACAGACGTTTAAGAAACACTATAAAAGAGGCGAAATGACAATAGAAAGTCCATGAAAAGACAAAATGACAATACAAGGAAAAGTCTCAACTTTCTCACAAAATACTTAAAAATTGGTAAGAACTGACCCCCCAACAAACTTGAATTGTCATAAAACAACCCACAAAAGGAGAAAATGAATACAAAAAGCATGAACCCACACACAAAAACAAAAAAAGGAAATATGTGAAACAGACATCATTTGTACATAATTGAAATAAGTGCAAAAAAATCCCCACAAAAGACAAAATGACCACAAAATTAAAAAAAAGAAGTTAGGAGATAATATAAGGATAGAAAAAGCTTAAAAGTAACTGCAAAGACACGACAACGCAGAGACAGACTGTCAGAAAGAAGCCAAAACGTTTCAGACTGAAACAGACTCATGATCAGTTGATCAACAATGTTTCCTCCAGAGTGTCGTGACTCCTCCTCATTATTTATTTATTTATCTTCGCCTATGAACGTTGGAGCGGAAGGTTTGTATATTTTTTAGTTGTCTTAAGTCTTAGTCTGTATTTATTGGTTTGCTGGTATGTATTTTACCGAGTATTCGCAAAAACCATTAACCAGAGTTGTCTGAAATCTTCAGGGAGGATTTGTCATCATCCAAGGGCCAATCGATGACTTTGTGGGGAGTTGACGGCTCAACTTTTCTGAATAAATCTCCCAATAAACTGTGAAAACATGCCCAATTCAATGCGGATGGGAGAAGAACTCATGAAGGAGATTAAAGGAGATCAGCGTCTGTTGCCATGGAGATGCTCTCTGCTCAGTGTTTCACTCAGTGATGCTGCTTCCTGACCGACCATGTTAGTATTTCTATGAGCTAACAGCGAGCAACGCTAACTCGGTCCCACAAACAAATGTGGCATTGGCAAAGGTCTGTGCTCTACAGATTTCGTTACAAAAATAAACAACAGCGCCAACTAGTGGCCTTACTTGACGTTTCCATGGAAACAGACAGTGTCTCCACAACATTGCCGCGTAAACGCAAGAAAGAGAAACACAAAATTGGTGCATTTTCAGGGGAAATCACTTCAAATATATATAAAACGAACCTTAAAGACAACTGAATAATTCCACAGAAACAAAATGATAATAAAACAAACCAACACAGGGAAATATTTTAAAAAAAAGATGTCGTGTCGAGACATGAAACCCTCTTGTGGTGTTTCAAAATGTTGGCTGGTTGAATTCCTTTCATCCGTTTCTTAAAAAACTCACTTCAGCAAATTCTGATCAGCAGAGCAAAGAAATGATGAACCTTCCTGACGTGTGTGTGTGTGTGTGTGTGTGTGTGTGTGTGTGTGTGTGTGTGTGTGTGTGTGTGTGTGTGTGTGTGTGTGTGTGTGTGTGTGTGTGTGTATACATCTGGGACATGCACTGGGCTGCCAAATAGTGATACGCTCACGTTCTGTTTGTCTTAAAACAAAACCAAAAAAAAAACCAAAGTAGGGAAAAGAAAAATAATCCTGCGAGACAAACGATAAACAAACAGAAGCAGCCGACGTGGATTTGGCTCCTTCTTTTTTTGGAAACATGTTACGTTGGCCTGGCGAGTTACCAAGTGGAGAAATTGGTTTATGAAAATATGTACGACATCACACGAATTCACAATTTGAGCTCAAAGCTGCAAGTCACAACCCGAGGACGCCCACGCGAAGAGAGCGTGCTCATCCCTGCCAGGAAATAGTCCCTGAAGACGCCATCAAACGCGACACACTTTTTAAAAAAAATAATCCCCGCGTTAAAGTTTCCTGCGTGTGCTTGAGGAGGCCGACTGGCGTGTTGGTGCGGCAGCGTTGTGCACGAGGACTAAAAATAAGTGGGGAGCCGGCGTCTCGGCTACGAGAAACAAATCTGCCTCTTCTTAACGGAGAGCTTCTGACCAATCACGGCGGAGAGGCTGAACTCACTCGCCTGCTGGAAAAGTGCTGCGTCGCATCGGCTGTCACTAAGATTTACGGATTTATAACGATGTAGCGTGGCTGCTGGCACCAGGAGGAAGAGGAGGAGGAAGAGGAAGAGGACGGGAAGAGAAGGGGAGGACGAAGGGGAAGATGAAGGGGAAGACGAAGAAGAGGAGGGGCAGAGAAGAGGAATAGGATGAGATAAGGGGAAGTGGAAGAGGAATAAGAGGAGATAAAGGGAGGAAGAAGAAGAGAAGAGGAAGAGAAGCGGAAGAGAAGGAAGAGGAAGACAGATGAGGACTCGGGGGAGAGAAGGGGAAGAGGAAGAAGAGGAAGACACAAGGAAGGGAAGAGGAAGAGAAGAGGATGGGAAGAGGATGGGAGGAGAAATGGAGGACAGAAGGGGAAGAGGAAGAAGAAGAGGGTAGAAAAGAAGAATGGGAGGAGATAAGGGGAAGAGGAAGAAAATGGGAAGATGAAGAAGATGAGGAGAGGAGGAGATGAGAAAGAGGAGGGTAAGAGAAGGGGAATAAGAGGAGATAAGGGGAAGAAGAGGAAGAGAAGAGGACGAGGAAGGGCAGAGACGAGGACTAGTGGGAGAGAAGGTGAAGTGTAAGAGATGAGGAAAGGAAGAGGAAGAAGAGGAGAGACTGGGAAGAGGAAGAAAATGAAGACGGGAAGTAAAGAAGAAGAGGTGGGGAAGAGAAAGGAGAAGAGAAGAAGAGAGGAAGAAGAGGAAGAGAAGACGAAGAAGACAAAAGGAAGAGAAGACGAGGAAGAAGAGGAAGAAAATGAAGATGGGAAGAAAAGAAGAAGAGGTTGGGAAGAGAAAGGAGAAGAGAGGAAGAGGAGGAAGAGAAAAGGAAGAGAAGAAGAGGAAGAAGAGAAGCGGAAGAGAAGATGAGGAAGAGGAAAGGAAGAGAAGAGGAAGCATGGTCCCATTGATTTCCATCTCGTACTTGCTGTTCATCTGTTAGTTTCCTCTTTTCTTCCTTTGTCTTGGTTTTTCTCCTCCTCAGTTGATTTTCTCCACATTTTCTCTGGACATGAGATCAAACTTAACGTCCGTCTGGATCCAGAGGCAATGAGAAGTGACTCTTCTTATCTCACACTGATGGTTTAATGTTGGAATGTTAACTGGTCTCCATGACACCTACAATAAAATCACTTTTTGAAAAAAAATAAACAATAAATTCTCGACCCTCCACCTATTTCTTGATTCCACAGAAACAATCAGAATAAACCGGCCGCCATTGTTGTCGTTCAGTGACGTTGCGGGGTCGTCGGGTCCCACCTCAAAGTTCTGGTGTGGACGGGCCTGTAGTTCTGGCGGCAAACCCTCGACACGCAGGGCCCAGTGCGTGGAAGACAGGAGCAACCAGGAAGTGCTCACCATCTGGGGTGCCGTGGAGAAAAATGAACGCCACAACGTCCTCCCCCTCTCTCCCTCTCTAACGGTTGTCTCCTGTCTCTTCCCTCCCCAGCGCTCCGGGTTCTGGTCCCATGTTCCGATCCACCACGGTGGCGGTCGACCCGGCCGACCAGGCCCGACCCAGCCGGGCCCACATCCATCCAGGCAGCGCCGCTCGGGGAGCAAGTAAGAGCTCTTACCCACGTAAAAGGCATGCGCAGGAGGCAGCTTAAATACTTGATGAGCGCGTGTTTGGTTTTTGGCGACGAGGGTATCAGTCTCGATATCGAGGGATTAAACAAGAGTGCGGTCGGCTGCAGAAAGCGCTGAAATATTGCTTTCGACGGAGCGCTGCGGAGGAGCTCTGAAGTCTGTGTGAGAGACTCAAAACGCACACTCACCAGCGGTTATGGTTTGAGGAAAAAGAAGCAGCACACGACATGACAACAGGAACTTGTTCCCCGCAATTATACAGCCGGTGAAACATTGCTCCGGGGACTCGCGCAACATTCGTAACGGCGGAATCTTTTTCCCCACAAAAACAAATGATTTGAGGGAAAGTGCAGCGATCAGCAGAGTCTCTGGAGCACATCAGCAGCAGAGATTCT
The DNA here is from genome assembly GCF_963422515.1 of Blennius ocellaris. Taxonomy (NCBI): domain Eukaryota; kingdom Metazoa; phylum Chordata; class Actinopteri; order Blenniiformes; family Blenniidae; genus Blennius; species Blennius ocellaris. Next base: position 1,960,498 of record NC_137662.1, on the reverse strand, counting down.
GCTTATTGTTCAAGTTTGGTGAACTGTCATACATGAATTCCTTCTGCTGACCACCTGCAAAGGGTTTTTTTTTTTTTTTTTAAATATCATTATAGGACCTTATATGTGCACCAATCAGCGAAAACACCCCAATGTCTTCACACGGCAAGGAAACATTTAGTCCTTTAGGTTTTCACAGAATGTGGTGATTCAGGCCAGGTTGACGGGGACGATCTCGCAAACTGTGTCTCTCGTCTTCAGTGGTCCGTGTCTATCGGGACTGGCGCTCGGCAGGAAGTGCAGTGATCCGGCGTCGGGGTCACGGATCGCCGAGGCGACTTGATACACGTGGGAAGTGAAGCTGGAGCAAACAGACGACTCAAACTGCTGCTCAACTTCATGCGTGTTCTCGCCGAATGCTGTCAGAACACACAGTGCAGCAGGTTGCTGTGGACGGCGCAGCATCAATTATCAGCTTCAAGAGTAAATTGAAAGCAATTTTAATTAACGGAAATGGCTACAATTGCTAATACGGCTAAAAACAATTGAAACGCTAAAAAGGTAAATAACACAAACAGCTAAAGAGCAAAAAATGTCTAAGAAAGTCAAAACTGTAACAGCAGAGTAAATAACAAAAAAAACAAACAAACATTAAAATAGCAAAAAATGGCTAAACGAAATAACAAATAAATAAATAAAACAAAATATACAAGAACCAAAACAGCTAAAACGGCTCAAGTGGCTGTATTTTCTTGAAATGTAAATAAAACGCTTAAAATGTATGAAACAGCTTAAACAACTAAAAGATGTTTAAAATGCGGAAAAAAAACAGCTACGAAAGCTCAAATAGCTGAAAATAAAGTCAAGTGTTTCACATTCTTATGAAACTTGACATGCAGTGTCAGTCGATACAGCCGTTTACACGATAATGTTTCAAATGAAATTAATTAAATGAAGGAAAAGTTTCACCGAAATGTCAGAAACACTGCAGTTCTCATGTTGGCCCACTAGTTGGTGCTGTTGTTTATTTTTGTACTGAAATCACACACATGCAACAAAGAACAACACGTTTTAAACACTAACAAAGGCAGAACAGACATTTTAGTGGACAGTTCAGTTTTCCCTCATTTCCATGGGGATGAAGCGTTTATAAAAAGTTCCACTGTTTCAAAAACGTGTATTCAGTGGCTCTGAGCACCATTGCCATGGAAACAGACCCCCAAAACATAGCGTAACCGGCACTCAAAAAAATTAGCAGCTTTATAAACTCCTTGTCATCCTCAGGTTTTGTGGCTGAGACACATTCTCTTTGGTGAAAAGCAGCACAAACGTCTCTTTAAGGCCGTGTGCACAAGAGCCAAAACAATCCTTTTTCTCCCCGTCCTTCTTAAAAAAAAACAACTTTCCTTACCACACGTCACAAAGAACACGGCTCAAAATGATGTAGTACATATGCCAGGCCGCTAGGCGGCGCTGTCACTGCCACAGAACATTTCAGCCGTCACACCTCCAAGCCGAGGCGACGGATTGAAATTCCCCCACTCTTCCCCCAGTCTTAGAAGTTTGATGTTGGTGTTAAATAAACAGTGTTGGTGTTACTTTAACGCCACACGGCTATAAAATAACTTTGACGATGTTGTTTTCAACATTTTCACGTGTTGTAAACGGAGTGTGGATTAGCTGGTGTCAAAATAAGCCACGCCCACGCAGCTGCAAAAAGACAATCGACAGAATTGTAGAATAGAATAGAATAGTTCTTTATTGTGACTCCAAAAGCAATGTGAAGACAGTGTTGCAGTGGAGCAGTGTTTCGTGACCTTGTCTCCCAGTGAGAAGGTCATGGGTTCAACATTTTTCAAAATCATGTGGGGTCAGTATTAATACCCTTCAGCGTCACAGTTATGAACTTTTCCAACACCATGTCTTGTCAGGATTATTGTTCATGCGGCATTGTAACACCAACACCAGTGTAATGTTAATGTGACACATTGAGTGTAAACAATAACGGGTGTGAAGTCAACAAAAATGGGTGTCAATCTTTTAACACTTTAGGAAATGTTACTTTCACCAGCAAGTGTGGACACGTCTAGACACGTTTGTGGTGTTAAAATGATTCATATTGGGTGTTAAATGAACAGGCGTTTTCACTGTGAAGTTAAATCAGCGCTGGGTGAACTGTAACCCTGCTTCAGTGCAACACAATCCCTCCATAGCGCAGCACTGTGTTGGACGACGTTGGTTTCACTGAGTTGTACCTAATAGAAGCCAACTGAACGCTTGTGAAAGCAAAGCGGTACACAGACAGCTGTAACAATCAGTTTAGAGCATCATTTTCCACTGGAATATGTTGTCAGAAGCTCCTTTCAGCTCATCACGGGTGGAAATCTGCGTGCAGAGCAGAAACATTTTGAAAAATAAGAAGAGACAGAAAGCATTACACTGAATTTGGCAGCAGCGATTTTTGTGGTTTCAAAGTAACAATCAATTGTCACCCTGTCAGCTGCATAGCCAAGATTTCTTTTCTCATCTTAAAGTAGAATCCCATCAAATAAATAAATAAAAAAGTTCAAAAACTGCATTTAAATTCAACCTTTGTGAGTGCTAAATGCATTTTCGCATTTGTACTGGGAAGAAGGAATTATTCCTTTCAAGGTTTCCCTTCTCAAACTCAGATATTAAACAAATAGTTTCTGGCGTGACACTTTATGGATTACTTCAAAAGTTATGAGTCATCTTAAAAGCTCCACTCAAGAAATAATTTTCTGAATCATCTGGCAAGCTTGACATATAGACGGATGAATGTCTGTCTCCATGTTTTGCTGAGAAATTGTTTCACAAAAACACACATTACATGTTGGAATAAAACCGTTAATCTTGTTTTTTCTCAGTGAGACACATTTTGACTGCGCGTGTGTTTTTCTTAAGTCCATCCCACACTCATACATCATATTCAGATGTGTTAAAAGCCACAAAAGCGTAATGGAGTTGAGCCAGAATGCTGCATAAATGCATAAGGAGCTTACAGTATGGGAAGTCTTGAACATGAATGCCTTTCTTCTAAATGTATCCTACTCTTCCTTATAGTCAGGTTAGGCAGATAATCCAGTTATGTTTTGCATGTAAATGTAACCGCCGTAATCCTTGTTCCCGTCTCCATGTAGAGCCTGAAGCCTCGCTGATCCAGCCCTTCCTGCCCCTGGACCCCACACTGGAGACCAGGCTCCTGAGCAACTCGCAGTGGGACTACAACCCGAACTCGTCTCCAGCTGGAGCCGAGTCCCGCATCCCCCGCCTGGGCTACAGTCACCTGACACCCACCGCCACCAACACAAATATCAAAACTAGTCACTACAACAACATCCCCTGGGCTCACGGTTATTTAAACCACCACATAACTCCCAGTAATGTCCCGACGGACGCCACCGGCGCCTCTGTAAGTGACTCCATTTTCAAGAAGGCTATCTGCAAGAGCTCCACCGCCATTGCCAACGCCGCCAGCATCAGCAGACCAGACGTCCAATCCGTCCTCGGCAGAGTCCGACCCGTGTCCTTCTCGCTCCCCAAAAGGACCTGTGTCCTCCTGCACCAATCAGCTGCCATCTTCATCCAGGCGGGGCAAAGCTCCAGCCTACCGAGGAAGCAAGACGGTGTGTCGACGCGAGAACGAGCCAAAAGTCTGAGGGAGAAAATCCCCCATCAGCAGCTCAAATCGCCCCGATCTGCAGATGTGCATGTTGTGGGTGCAGATCACTGGGATACTGGAAACCAGTGCGGTGTGGACTGTAAAGCTGTAATCCAGCACTCTGAGGCCGGATCCATTATGTCCACAGAGAAAGAAACCACGGGACTCTCTGGGCTCCCAGCCCAGGTTTCTTTATGCAACCGCAATGCGATCGGAGTGGAGGACTCTGTTATCAGAGAGAACGGAGCACAGCTCTCCTTATGTAACGACAACGGGACCGAAGCCCAAGTCAGCCAGGAAAGTGAAAGTGGAGCTCATTTTTATTTAAACAGTGGGTTACCAGGACAGATTTCTGACGGTGTAAGCAGAGCTGTGGCACAAGACACAGTCAGTGAAGACAGTGAGCTGGAAATTCACGGTGTCGGGGACAACCGGGCTAACGACGAAGTGACAAATCAGCCTTCTTCGGCAGCGGATGAGCCAAAAATAACAGTTTCGGGGTCTCCGGCTCAAACGTGCTACAAAGAATCAAACCCGTCTCCGTCAGTCTGGGCTAAAGACGCAGTGTCGGCGCTCCCGGCTCGTCCCAAAGAGCCGTTCTGTCCCGTCGTCAGCCGAGACGGCAGCAGAGTCCTGCTCTGGCCCACGGAGATGGTCAGCTACACCAAGACTTCCCCCTCCATCTCCTACAGCATCAATCCTCTACTGTACGACTTCAGAGCACATAACAAGGCCAAGGAAGGGGGTGAGGAACGAAAAGGAGGGCTGGAGGAAGGGAGGCAGAGAATAAAGCCATCTGTGATCAAACAGCCTGACTGCCAACAGAGGCAGGGAGATATGGAGGGAGGAAGGGAGGTGAAGGTAGATGAAAGAGAAGAGGGGGATGAAGGAGGACAGGCAGGAAATCCGATGGAACTTGTAGCCCATTGTAGCGGCAGCGGTGCAGTCCTGGATCGCGCCGGCTGCCATGATGAAAGCGGTTTAAAATTCGTTCCTGATTCCACGGAATGCCACCCAGCGCCGACGCCAGGCCTCCAGAAAACAGGGAGGAAGAGGAGGAGGAGGAGGCGGAGGAGGGCAGGCGTGAGGAGAGGAATGAGAAAGAGGGGGTGGAGAAAAAGAAGAGAAGAGACAGTTAGAAAAGTCTCTGAAAGGGGAAGGAGGATAATAGGTGCTCTCTGCGTGAATCAGATGTTTGAAGGCAGAGCAGAAGAGAGGTTGAATAGAGAGGGCACGGTAAAAGAGGAGCGCAGAGAAAAAGGGCTATTAAGTAATCTTGCAGCACATCGGCTGGCAGGAGGGAGAGAAAAGAGGATGAAGGGGGAAGAGAAGAGGATAAGAGGAGATCAGACGGAGCGTGAGAGGGCAGGTAGAAATGACGAGAAGAGAGGAGAGCTATTAAGTAATCTTCCCGTGAATCGGTGTAATCGGTGTAACCAGCTGTGTCTGCAGGTGAAAAGAGAGGCCAGCCCGCATCAATCCCAGCAATCAGCCTCCGGGTGGGGCCGGGGGCTCAGAAAGCTCCTCTGTGGGGGGGCGGCATGTAACTCAGTGATTAGCCCCGTCCCCGGGCCCGTCATAGAGATGCCACGCTGTCCTGCAATTACACCCGGCCCAGCTCAGAATGGCGGGGAGACGGGGGCGACGCACCAAAATACCCGAGCAAGGAAGGAGGACGAGCCGGGAGATGATGATGAAAAGCGGAGGAATCCGAGGTCGGCCGAGATAAGCGCTATTCAGGATGCTAAAGAAAGCATGTTGAAGCCAGCGATTAGCGGCGGCGCAGCACGCCAGCCAGAAATGTGTCTTGTTCCTAAACCTCAGAGAGAAGCAGCGTGCGATCCGGCGATTAGCCTCATCGCCGCTCCCTCCGGAGAAACAGCATGTAGCGGAAGACCAACAATACCCGCAGGACACGGCAATCCGGTGTCGGGCCCAACGTCACGTTGCTCCGCGCAACAGTCACTAGCAAAAGCGAGAATCAGATCAGCCTGTGCCGACGCGGCCCTTCCTGCCGAGGCGTTATCAACAGACGGGATGTTGAAAGGATCGGCGGCGGCGGCCACCAAGAGGAAGAGCGGACCGCCGGAGGGTGGAGCCGTGCCGAGGAAGAAGCGGAAGAGAGGAAGGAGGCAGGCGAGGAGAGTCGGTGGCGTTTCCCAGCTGCTTCAGGAAGTTGCTTCTCCGGGATCTGCCTCTGACCTTTGTGTGAGGGACACTTGTTGTTTTCAGGGGCTCAAAGAAAACCCCCAGAACAGGACTGTTGAGGGCCACGTGGAGCACGAAACCACTGACTGCAGGACGGGGCACACTGCGTGTCACACCGCAGATCACAGCGAGGGGTCCTTCAGCCGCGAGGCCACTGACGGAGACAGTGGTGACGGAGATAGCGGTGACGGAGACGGCAGCGACGGAGACTGTGGCGACGGGGAACGCAGCGCGAGTGACTGCAGCAAGGAAGAGGAAAAGCCTCTCCTTTCCACTGCAGCAGGCGACCACGGTCCGCAGGAGGCCGGGCACGATGGCCACACACACGATCTACCATGCAACGCCGCGATCATCAGTAGCGACCCCCCCCACGCTCCAGAACTTCAAAAGACCTGGGACACGCCTGTGGACGTGCTTCCTGGGGAGTGTTTGACGTGTAGCACTAACGAGAGGCCCGCCGACCACTGTCGCTGTACAAACAAGGCCACGGCCGCGGGCTGCCGGACCGCGGACGCAGTCCGGCACGACTGCGAACAGATAAATAAAAGCGACTGCCGCAGCGACGGGGAAAACACGAAACAGCAGCGCCAAATTGGGCTCAAAAACAACGCCGCTGATTCTGTGATCGGTGACCAGAGTTGTGGTGGCCGTTATCAAGGCGACAGACGTGGCCGCGATGTCGACGGTGGCCAGTGTCATTATTTGAACGGGAGTCGCGTCACTGATTGTAATCACTGTGTCGGTAATGGCGGCGGCGTGAAGAGTGTCGCCGCGGCGGAGAGGAGGCTGGACTGGGGGGCGGAGTGGGTGAGGAGGAAGGAGAAAGAGCATCTCTACCTGGAGAAGAGGGCTCGTTTTCCCCATCGCCTCCCTCCAGCGTGCATCCCCCTCCACGCTCCTCTCCTCCTCCAGCCCTCCCTTTCCTCGTCCTCCTCCTCCTCCTTCTCCATCCATCACACCATCATCCGACACCGCCTCTCCCTCCTCCCGCCGCCGTCCCACCTCCCCATGCCCTCCTATCCTCACCTCCTTCCCTCGTTCTCCCCACATCTCTCTCCTCTTCCGGCGCCACCCCCTCCCCCTCATCCTCCCCCTCCTCCTCCTCCTTTCTACACGACTCCCCCCATCTCCCTCCTGGAAGCCCCCTGTCCGTTCCCCCTCACCTTCCACCCTGTGCAGAGCCACCACACCTCTCTCTTCACTCCTCCACACCCAGCCATCCTGCCCCTGCAGGTGTTGTTCTAGAAGTACTTTTTTTTTTTTTTTTAGTTTTTCCAAGGAAAAAGTTGTCAGCTTCACAAAAAACAGTTTTTAATGTGTCTCGGCTTGCGAGCCCGCAGGCGAGGATGAAATGTGGCGGATAACAATTCCGGGAAAGCTTAAGTAGGAAAACAAAACTGATCCCTCAAAGCCAAACCTTTGGCAACCTCATCACCCTGTCCAAACACTCCGGCTCCGATTCACACGTCTGAAAGAGGGAAAGACGGCTAATTATCTTCATCAGCCGCAATCCCGCCGAAAATGGGCCTCAGGTGTGCAGCCGGCGGGATGGCGGCGGGGAAACGCAGCTGGGCTCGTTTCCCCTCGGCACAAATCAGTCGGCACTTCTGTTCTGCATCTTAAACCAACGATTTGCTTGCGAGACGTGTCGGAAATCTTATTTTTTGTGACTTAAAGGAGAAATTCCCCCTTGTACATTCCTGAGATATCGTCATTCTGTGGTAATAAATGCAGCTTTTTTATTTCCCCCCCCCACCCCATTTTTGAAATGTACATTGTTCTGCTTGAGAGCTTCCACTTCAGTCAGTGTTTCTCTGGTTCCCTGAATTGCTCGTGAGACTGTCTGGTCACCAGGAGACGGCGACCTGCGGTCAGAAAGTCACATTACTGAGAGAATCAAAGTCCATATGAAATGTTTCCTGCCCACAATTGATGGTGAAATAGTTCTCCTCATATCCCGGTGGGCTTAAACAAAATAGCCCATTTCTGAACACTCAGAAATTAATTCAGTCCCAGGAACTCTCAGGCCCCGTTTTCAGGTGAAGATTGGAAACTTTCACGTTTTGGGTATTGGTTTCCATGACAACGGCGCTCCGAGGCACTGAAAACACTATGTCTCCGTGGAAACGGCGGGAAATGTTGCGAAACGCTGCTCCGGTACATGAACTCCACAACCGCAGTGAGAAGTTCAGAGAATCACAATCGTCTCTCTTGTCCTTGACGAAAACCACTAAACTTTATGAAAACTACTTGTTCTTAACTGCCAACTGCACCACTTTGGCGTCTCTGCAGTTTCCTTGGAAACACGCATCATTTTACAAACATGTACATGTGAAACTTCTGAAATGAAAATGCAGAAACGATGCGTTTTCACTTGAAATCTTGTCGCGTGAACGAGGCCTCAATGTTCAGCTGCTGAACGAACCTTAACAGAGAAAAAACAAGTAAAACCCACTCTTATTAAAAATCTAAAGTTACTTTCTTTGTAATTTTTCAGAAGCCTCTGTGTGTCATGTAGAACACGGTTTGTTTGTTTGTTGACTCTCAGAAACCTACTTTCAGGCCGCGGCTGCATTCAGCTCGTGTCGCCAATGACAATTAGGAACGTTTGAGTCAAAGGAATTCCTGAGACGACTTGAACCTTCATACCTCATTAAATCACACTTAAACAAAATACAATACTGAGCAGGAAGCGAACCGATTTTTCATGTCCCACTTCGTCTCTGGGATTTGGGAAGTGACCAAAAGAACTGAATCAGCAAGACTCTTCAAGCAGCCAGTGAAGACACACTTGATAAAAAGTCATTTAAGAATAATACAAAACAATTAGTACACGATGGAAAACTAACATTTTTCTATTGTAACGTTTGAAAAAATTACAATTCCACATTTTTTTCCAAAAACTGAAACGTTTACATTTTTCTTGGTTTATTTGTATTATTAAATTCTATTCTATTGACAAATACACAACATAGTCTCCCAAACTCTTTGAACATTTTCGAGAATGTTTTTCAGATTACTTTTTTAATTGAAATTATTTGAATTATTAAAAAGAATAAAAAATTAAAAATAAAACTTCTGAGTTCAGTTGTTATGATTGTGGAAAATTAGGAACTTTTTAATGATATTATAATTTTAGTGGTGCCAAAGCATTAAATAAACATCAGAGGTCCCGATAACCCTGTGACCCGATAACCCCACCAGTCGATGACCCCGTGACCTGATGACCCCGTGACCCGATGACCCCGCGACGTCACTTAGCAACAACATGGCGGACGACGTGCTCCAGATGGAGTTGTAGAAGCTACTCATGCTAGTCACTTTAAATATGCTGCATGTTGGATTTCTCCAATACGAGGATGAGGGGGAGTATTCTCCATGTCTTCTTCTACGTGTTACAGTGCCACCTAAAGGCCTGGCATGTGTACTACATCGTTTTGAGCCGGGTTCATAGTGACTTGTGGACGGGAATTTATTGTTTTGATAACAACGGGGAGAAAAAAGGTTGTCTTAGCTCGTGTGGACGCGGCCTAAAAGGATCATTATTTATTGTTCAAACGTCGAACAATTTACACAGAAAAACATAGTTTCTTCTTGTAACAGATGAGTGAAAGAGGAAACGGCTCTGGGACTCACTGGATGACCTTTACTCATCTTTTGGCTGAAATTTAGACACAATATGAGGAATAAATTGTTGAGTTATGGCCACAAAACCAGCATTGACCTTGAACTTGCGTGTGCGTGTGTTGCTGAAGCTCACCCACCAGGAAACACCTGGAACAGGAAACACCTGGAGCAGGTGGCCAGGCGGTCAGCCGCTGCCACAGCCACTCATTGACCCAACGTGCATGCAAGCCAAAGTACACTGCCACAGGGAGGCTGGATACCAGACCGAGACCTGCTGTGAAACACCGTCACGCTTTCATGGACCACACAGGAACAGTTTGTCCTTTTACGGCTGGATCCTGTGCAGCGACGAGAGCTTCTGCACCGCTTTCCAACACCACTGCCAACATCTGACACCAATATTTCTGTTTTTGACAATAATGAGAAGCTCAGGCTGCACATGATGTTATCTAGGATTGAGAGGCCCTACTGAGGAAGTCCTCGGGGCCGCATTAAGGACTATTATAAAGAAATCAAAGCTTTATTTCTCGGCTTTCTTTCCAGTGAAGGAGTTTTGGTGATGAGGAGTATGTAGTGTCTTGCTGGCAGCGGTGACAGGATGAAGGTTTCATCAACCTGAACGGACCAAAGACTCTCCAGACTCCAGAGTTTCATCAAGCCCAGAGATGTGAAACCACAAATAACAGATAGCAAACACATATGGTGATTTTTTTTCTTTTCTTATTACCTTTCATTCAGGGTAGATCAGAGGTGTCAAATTCATTTCAGTTCAGGCTCCACATGTTGAGTAGTTTCATCTTGAGCAGGCTGCACTGGTAAAATACAGCCAGATCAATCTTTAAATTGAAACTTTACAGTTTTTGTTGCAGAGTATATGCAATGGAATTTTTTATGTTTTCACAAAATGAAACAATTGCTCCAGAAAATGACTCTAATTGTAAAATGAAGCCAATTTTAATGAAACCTTCTCATGCAAAATACGGAAAACTACTGTATTTGTTGCATTCTGGGAGTTTGTAAGAACTCCCAGAATGCAACAAGGCTTGGAGGCTTGTTTCATAGCAACGGGGTAGCTCTCTTCCATGGCTACAGCACCAATATCTCAGCTCTCAGGTCTCCATTGTGTCTAAAACTGAAGAAATGTGTTTAAAAAAATCTACATTTCCTAAAATGTTTACAGTTTGCTTGGTGGTTTGGGAAGATTGGAGCCTCTTGCGGGTTCGTTTTGGCCGATGGACCTAATGTTTGTCACATCCGGGTGAGACGCTATCAGCTAGCATAAATACACTCAGGCCACATCCACACAACGAGAAAAACAATCTTTTTCTCCCCAGCCTTCTCCAAAAAACCCTCCGTCCACACGTCACTAGGAACTAGGCTCAACACGAGGCTTCATGACATGTAGTACACATGCCAGGCCTGTAGGGGCGCTGTGACTCACCAAACACACCAAAAATGCAGAAGAAAGAAGAAGACAGAGCACATTGAACTGTAGAAGTAGTTTCTTGCTCATAAACCTCAATATAATTCTAGTTCTATACGTCTATGGCCCTGCTCCTCCTGCTGTTAGCATCAATTAACTTCTGCAGCTCCACCGGAGCTTGTAGCTCCTGATTGTTGTGGTTATTTGATGACATCACGGACCGCGGCGGGCATGCTTTTTCCACAGATGATTGTCTTTGCAGACTTTGCCGGGGTTTTAAAATGTCCCCACTCTGGGACCCGTGTTCAAAAAAACCTGTTTTCACGCTTCTAAAACCTCCTCATGTGGACGACAGGCCAGAGACATCTGGTTCAGGTGAACCAGTTTCATGATGTGGACGGACCCTCAGTGAGTTGCATCTGCAGTCAGATTGCATCAACTATATTAAAATTCCACACAGATGAAAAACAAAAAAAAGATGGCATCTTTAAATAAAATTAAGAAAAAAGAATCAGTCCCTTGCCTGACTGTGTTAAATACCCTAAACAGGTAAAGTAGTACCAGGCTTGCATAATAATGGGCAGATGACATGTTTGGGTGTTCAAGTCTAAGTGAGAGGAGATAATGGACACGGGAACAGTCGCCATTCGGAATAATGGGAAATGTTGTGGTTTGGACATGACGTGAATGTTTCATGGGCTCGGAGAGGAAGCTGCAGTTAGCTGAGAGCTAACAGGATCAGTTCTCTCCCTCTTTCAAAAAGATGAGGTGTTTTCATTTTAATGCCCTGTGCCATATTAAAAATCCATTTTCCGCAGAGTGTCGAAGGAATCAGGAGAATAATGATTCAGCTTTTCAGAAAGTGCAAAGAAAAAAAAATAGGAGTGAATTTACATGAAACAAAGGAAGCTGGAGAAGAAGTGGTGTGGTTTTTTTTGCTTTCAGTTCCATCTAAAGAGGGGCATTGTGGGTAAATGCAGGTCACAGAGGAGGCGGCATGCACTCCTTGGAAGTCTCACTAACAGCGTCGAGAAAAGTCCCGTGGGAGGAAGTTTATGTCACCCATATGGAAAATACATGCATTTTGAAAATCTTTTGAAAAGTAAATAAAAAAGAACAAAAGTATCACTCAACAGTCGCTGTGCACACGACTTTGACTGGAGCTCTCAGACATACTGATCAGGGTTCGTATTCCAATCAACACCTAGTTCTCAAGTTTCCAGTCAAAGCCAATCTTTTTAGAAACGTTTCATGTTTCCATGGTAATATTGTGAAAACATGTTGGACCACGAGTTCGTGCTGTGGTTTCTTTTCATAATAAAACCACACACAAACATGAATCATGGGAGAACACGGACATTCTAGTGGACAGACGACCAAGTTGGATTGTTATTATGGTGACTGTCAAAATAAAAGTAGCAAGTCCAAGAGACCATGGACTGAGAGTCATGACACCACTGAGTTCTGATTGTCTCTACTGAGCATGTGCAGAAGAACTAGTTACTACGGTCGTGGTGCAGCAAAACAATAGCAGTGCATTAGAAAAGTTGACTTTCCCGTGTTTCCATGGAGACGGCGTCAGAAAGTTGTGTTTTCCTTGACTCGGAGCACTGTTTGTGTGCAAATTCTCTGTTTATACTGAAAGACGTCATTACGTTACAGTGACTGTCAAAATAAAAGTACCAAGTGCTAGGAGAATATGGACTGGGAGTCATGACACCACGGAGGAAACATTGTTCTAATTCATCTACTGAGCATGTGCAGAATGACTCGTTACTACGGCCGTAGAGACGAGGACCAGGACCAGAGATTCACCGAAACAGAACCAGACGTTTTCAAAACATTGTGTTTTCAGCATCTCTGAACTCCGTTGTTGTGACTAAAATGCTACAGAAGTTTTCAGTTTCCACTTGAAAACGGTGCCAAATTCAAAAACACGCTGCCATGTTGTTGAGGTGGCTGGTTAGCATGATCGCCGCACAGTGTGGCGATTGCCTGTCCTCTCCATACCTGTGATGGTTTGGTAGGGTCCCGGTGGGGTCCTGGTAGGGTCTGGTAGGGTCTGATAGTGTCTGGTAGGGTCTGGTAGGATCTGATTGGGTCTGGTAGGGTCTGATAGGGTCTGGTAGGATCTGATTGGGTCTGGTAGGGTCTGATAGGGTCTGGTAGGATCTGATTGGGTCTAGTAGTGTCTGGTCGGATCTGATTGGGTCTAGTAGGGTCTGGCAGGATCTGATTAGGTCTGGTAGGGTCTGATAGTGTCTGGTAGGGTCTGGTAGGATCTGATTGGGTCTGGTAGGGTCAGGTAGGATCTGATTGGGTCTAGTAGGGTCTGATCGGATCTGATTGGGTCTAGTAGGGTCTGGTAGGATCTGATTAGGTCTGGTAGGGTCAGGTAGGATCTGATTGAGTCTAGTTGGGTCTGATAGTGTCTGGTAGGGTCTGGTAGGGTCTGGTAGGGTCTGGTAGGGTCTGGTAGGGTCTGGTAGGGTCTGGTAGGGTCTGGTAGGGTCTGCCCACCCTGCCTGCAGTCGACTTTAAAGCTTCTGAGGCGGATGAAGAGCAAAGTTATGGAAGCTGGCGACGTGCTGGTTTCCTCAGTCGCCACAAAGCCAGTCGACACTCGGAGGCCTTCCTGCTCGGCGGCAGCGTGTTCAGTAGTTTTAAGACGGTCTAACCTGCCTGAGACATCAGAATCCTCCGCTGAGCGCAAGGATGTGCTGAAGCCGCGCCGGTGAATAAATCTGAGGCGTGTGTCACGGCGGGAGTGCTGCCGAACGTCAGGACAAAATGTTAAGTTCAGAAATAAGACTTTGCTCTTTGATTGTGGCGAACGGGCTCCGGCGTGTGACCTTTTCCTCTTGACGTGGTCGACTGTTGATTTTCCCCGCCGCAGCCGAGCTAAAAATAGCGTGACGTGGGGGGGAGATAACCTCGCGTGTCGTGACGCAGCCGTTGGGTTTCTGCACCGACACGTCCGACTCGGACAGAGTTTGGTCCCCACAGGAGCAGAGCAGCGATTCAACGTAGGGAGGAGAGAAGGTTTGATTGTCAGGCAATCACAAAACAACCGTTTTTTTGATTAAAGAAGCCCCCCCCCCCCCAGATGTGTTGTCATTCAGAAGTTGCATGTTGCAGGTTGACAGGTGATTTTCCACTTCGTGGCCCGTGACAATATAAGTCAAGTGCAGTGGCATTCTTTCTTTGGAACTGCTCGTTAGGAGCGGCACGTCTCGTAGCGAGGAACCCCCTCAGGGTGGACTTTTTTCCTTGAAAGCTGCAGGGTTACCAGCGAATGAGACCATCCTTCCTCAGAACTTCTCACGTTTCAGCGATTCACTCCTCTGTACGTGACAAGTGCAAAATAAATCAGTCTGAATTAACAGAGTGCAGAAGGCCACCGGTGACATTCAGAGTTTCGGCGGCGTGAACGGCAGGAGCGACTCCGACGCTCCGTCTTCCCGCCGTTGTGATCCTCCGGTTCTGGAACATCTGGTGCAGGAGGCGTCGTGCACAAACTATCCCATTCAATTACATGAGAATGTGCATTGAAGTGAAACTAGAAGCAGCGCAGAAAGCAAGGAAAGCTTTATTTCTCTGCTGTTAGAATGTTTCTCGGTTATAAATCTCACATCACTGAAAGCCTGATTATAACTTACATGAAAAAGCCAAGCGGCTTCTTCTACGTCTGACTCCGAGGCCTCGTTCACACTGCAGGGGAACGCGACCCAATTCGGAATTTGTTTTTACTCACAAGTGACTCATGTACACCTGTTTTGAGGCCGTGTCACAGCTTCAATTTAAATGTGTTCACACCGCACCACTCTGTGATATGTGGTACCAATTCTGATGGTTTTCTCGATGCGACCGTTGCGTCCTCGACGTGTGACTGACGTGACGGATAAGCAGCTGCGCCAAAGTGTTAAAAGCTGTGCTCTCTTTTCCCTTCATTCTCCTTCTTATTTTCCCTCGTCATCTTCTCTAGATTTTGTCAGCTCGTATATAACAACCACTTTAAAATGAATCTATACAGGCTGACCAGCGTTGCCAGATATGGCGCGTATCCCCCAAACGGGGAGACAAATTCTCTTACCTTTTAACTTTGTTTATTCCATGCATTTGTGTGTTTATAGCATGTTCTTTATTACACATATGATAGTTTGATGGTTTTGACATGATCCCTACACAAGCTGGAAACAGTCAGTCACATCTGGCAACCCGGATGTTGACCGGCGTGCCGTGCGTAAATAGCGTGCTGCTCGGCGTCTTCTGCGCTCTGAGTCCCGAAAACATCCGGTCCGATCTCGTTCACATGGCAGGTCGTGTTAGAAATGATCATGCAAAAAAAATTTTAAAAACGGAACCCAGCAAAAAGTCTGAATTGAGCATCAAGACCACTCAGTCGTGTGATCGACGACTGAGTAGCTGATCCAACCTCTCGACTCCGAACCCTGACGAACCACACAACCAACCCCCCTGATCATTTAATACATGGTCTAGTCACCAAGAATTTCCGTTTCTTCAGTTTTCAATCCTCCCAAATCATCCTACAAATGCATTTCCCTTCCAACATTATCCCGCTACGATAAAGCAACATTCCACCAAAGCGCCGTTTCCTTTCTTTCTCCTCGACCGTTTCTGCTCACAGCCTTTCCCATTCTGCCGTTCTGGGTTTTTTTTTTTTTATACATTTTTTTCCCCCAGAGGTCATGAGTACATAACTGCTGCTTCCTCACCAGATGATCTCCCTTATGCTGGGCCCGTCGCCATGGCAACATCATGGCGCCCACAGCGACGTGCATGCGGCTTGATGCACGACAACTTCTCTGAGGGTAAAGAAAAGATTGTTTTTATCGGCGTGACGACATTGGAGACCATATGTTCTCCACAGACGTGGGTTTTTATTTATTATTGTGATAAACTGTGTACATTAGAGGAGGACAAAGCTGTTAGATGTATTTTTGTAGAGAAGCCTCAGTTGAATGAGGCGCCGTTTTGTATCATGTACCCCGATGCTATTTTAGCTAGTAAACGAAGCTCGACCTCGTCAATTAATCCTCTTTGTTCAGCTGTTGTACATATGTTCAGGTCATTAACGGATGGGTTCACGGCGCCACACAAGTTCTTTCAGAATTTCCTTCAGAAACGTCTTGAGATCTGATAAACTAATATTTAGCCAATTTTCTTTGTGTGTAATCTAATTTCAGCAAACTCATATGCACAGATATTATCCCTGCTAATATAATAGAGCTAGTAAAATCCGTGAGGGAAGAAAATTACTCTGAAAATGGAAATAAATCAGTACACTTGATATCAGTGTCTTGTTGTTTTTCTTTTCACTTGCTTTTCATAAAAACTCCATTATCAGCAAACTTAATCGCTGAATCGATACCTTTTACCGCTGCGCCGCTGTAATTTCCCCTGTGAGTGAAATAATAAAGTGAGAAAAGACAGAAACTACAAAGGAGTGTGGAGCTCATTCAGACAATATTTTAATCACTCCTCCAGTTGGACAAAACGAATCTGGTTAAAAAAAGCTGAGCTAACAAAGCCCAAATACATCTGTGTTGTAGTTAAACTTAAAAATGTTGTCCTCAAACACTTTGGTGACAAAAGGTTGGAGAATATTATTCAGCCACTTCTACCACTCACTATGAACACATTACTTTTGGTTATAATCATCAATACAAAAAGTACTTGATATTTCTATATGTGGTGAAAATGTGTCAACTCCACCATTTCAACATAAGTGAAGCTCCTGGAGCCTGAGAGGGAACCTGCTTGACATTGGAGGGTTGTCAGACGTTGGGATATAAAATGTCCCACATGCTGAGTGCGTGACTCTCACTTTCACCTGGAATCATGTTTGTGATGCGTCTGCAACTCCGCAGCATGAACGACACGCATCGAGTCAGGATGACGTCCAGAGAGGTCACAGTGTGCATGCAAACGCAAAAATGGACAGGAAGCGTGAGTGCGGAAGACAACACGAAGTGAAGTCACAACACAAATCAATGTCAAATGAATGGCCACAATCACAATGCAGTTGCAAAAGTCATCAGATCAATTCAAAGGTTACAACATTGATGTAAAAGTTACAACTCAAGTCCAAATGACATGAATAAGAACTGACTACGTGAGTGCAAAGATGACAACCTCAATGTTAAAGTCATAACGACGTACACAGAAGTGACGTGAATGCAGACGTCACAAAATGGACGTAAAAGTCACAAGATAAAACGTAGAAGTGACAAAAAGGTTTCAAAAGGCACAACTTCAATATAAAAACCACACAACCTCAATGTAAAAGTCACAACCTCAATGTAAGTCAACACTAATGGTGGACATGATGTCATATTTAAGAGGAATGATTGAAACTGTCTGCCCAGAAAGCAGAAACAGGTTCATCTTTCAAAAGACTACTTCTTACCTCTATAGCTGGAATACATGTCAAAACTCACCGCAGTGGCGAGTCGGTAAATCTCTACTCACCAGGAAGGTTTATGGACAAATATCTGTGTTTCTACTTTAGTGAAGAATGTGTGTACTTTGGTCACCTCGGAGAAAAACAAGCCTCGGCTCACACATTCCCCTCGGCTGATCTAATGCTCGCCCAGGGACAGAGACTGTGTGTGTGTGTGTGTGTGTGTGTGTGTGTGTGTGTGTGTGTGTGTGTGTGTGTGTGTGTGTGTGTCCAGAAGGCACACGACAGCTGGGACCATCATGTTCAATGACTAAAATAGCGTCAAAATTCAACATGTTCAACACCTGGGGCTGTGTGTGTGTGTGTGTATGTGTGTGTGTGTGTGTGTGTGTGTGTGTGTGTGTGTGTGTGTGTGTGTGTGTGTGTGTGTGTGTGTGTGTGTGTGTGTGTGTGTGTGTGTGGTATGTACCAAATGCAATGAGTGTGACGAGACAAGCTTACTTCATTATCGAATCAATGGTTCTCCGTATGAATCAACCGTTCTCAGTAATTTGCTCGGGTGACCTTTAAAACCACAGAAAACCCTCTGACATTAAAACTTCACTGTGTGGAATTAGTTTCCAAATGTAGGAGCCCCCGCACACACATAGATAGAAATGTGTGTGTGTGTGTGTGTGTGTGCGTGTGTGTGTGTGTGTGTGAGATCTCCGTGGCCCTGATCTCTGCTCCTTACCGTCTCTCTGACTCGATCTTCCAGAAAGGATGACGGATGTCTGGCTCGCCTCACACGAGGCACTTTATGGCGAGCGAGTTAATAGACCCGCCGGTGCCTCGGCCGCGCTGCATTACGGTCGGCGTGCTTCACAGCGACCACAGAAACTCCTCAGCGGCATGTTAGGAAAACCTGCGCGGCGGCTCATTGGCCAGTGGCAGGTGGCTTCTTCTCAACACGTCCCATTAATGAGCCTTGGTGGCCGCCGTGCCGGCACTCTCTCCGGGCTAAAACAAATAAATGCTCTCAAAGATGAATGAAATTTGGCTCCAAAAATAACCCTCGCACGATTTATGTATAAAAAGATAAAAACGTTAGTGTTTCTACTTGCGTCTTTGATGGAGGCTGAGTAAGCAGTGTTTCTGTTGTACACTGGGTGGCAGTGTTGAGTCACTGTAACAACCAATAACGTAAAAATAGACAATGTAGTAATTTTGTCTATATTAAAAGTGATAAAGCCAGTAATGTAATAACTTTCCATTGGTGTAAGAGGACAATTGGAGCCATGGTCATAATAACATTTCACCAACAATCGAATGAAGAGCAACATGAAAAAAAATCCTTTCAAAATGTAAAAAAAACTGCAGCTAATATTTCAATATTACATAAACAGAAATGTATTTATTGAAAATAAAGGCTTTTTTGCAGGTTTTGTCCAGTTTGAATATCGAAATTAGGTTTAGCAGATGCTCCCCCCTTGAACTGCTACCTTCGCATGGTGGAGAAGTTTGAGTACCCAAATGATCCTAGGAGCTACTTTGTCGGGGGGCTTTATGCCCCCCAGCAGGGTCTCCCAAGGCAAACAGGTCCAAGGTGACGGGTCAGACCAAAAGCAGTTCAAAAGCCTCCATGGGTAAACCAAAGAGAAGTGTGACTTTGTCTGGTAAGGTGCAGCCGGGAAGGAGCCCAAGCTTGTGTGGGAGGTTGAGAGATACCGTCTAGATATAGTCGGGCTCACCTCCATGCACAGCTTGGACTCTGGAACCCAGCTCCTCGACGGGCTGGACACTCCACTTTTCTGGAGTTGCCCGTGGTGAGACACGGTGGGCTATAGCCCCACAGCTCAGCCGCCATGTGTTGGAGTTCACCCCAGTGAACAAGAGGGTCGCGTCCCTACGCCTTCGGGTAAGGGACAGGTCCCTGACTGTTGTCTAGGCCTAATGGACCGAACAACAGTACAGAGTACCTGAACTTCTTGGAGTCCCTGGGAGGGGTGCTGGATAGCGCCCCAACTGGGGACTCCATTGTTCTCCTGGGGGACTTCAACGCCCACGTGGGCAATGACAGTGAGACTTGGAAAGGGGGATGGTTGGGAAGAACGGCCTCCCCGATCTGAACCTGAGCGGTGTTCTGTTATTGGACTTCTGTGCTCGCCACTGTTTGGCCATAATGAACACCATGTTCGAGCACAGGGGTGTCCATTAGTGCACGTGGCACCAGGATGATAGCCGATGATAGATTTTGTGGTCGTGTCATCCAATCTCTGGCCATATGTCTTGGACACTCGGGTAAAGAGAGGGGCAGAGCTGTCAACTGATCACCACCTGGTGGTGAGTTGGATGCGCTGGACTGGGAGGAGGCCGGATAGACTCGGCAGGCCCAAACGTGTTATGAGGGTCTGCTGGGAACACCTGGCCGAGCCCTCCGTCCGCGCAGTCTTCAACTCTCACTGGAGAGGCTGGAGGCTGGAGACATTGAGTCAGAGTCGACCATGTTCTCTACTTCCATTGTCAAAGCTGCTGTTCAGAGCTGCGGCCGCAGGGTGTCTGGTGCCTGTCATGGTGGCAACCCCCGAACCCGGTGGTGGAAACCTGAAGTAAGGGATGCCATCAAGCTGAAGAAGGAGACCGATCGGTGTTGTTAGCTTATAGGACCCCCGAGGCAGCTGTTTACAGTGGAGGTGGGGAGCTGTTGACCTCAACTGGAGATGTCCTCGGGCGGTGGAAGGAATACTTCGAGGACCTCCTCAACCCCACCACCACGTCTTCCATTGAGGAAGCAGAGGCTGGGTTCTCAGAGGTGGACTCGTCCATTACCAAAGCTGAAGTCACAGAGGTTGTTGTGAAGCTCCTCGGTGGTAAGGCATCGGGAGTGGATGAGATTCGCCCTGAGTTTCTTAAGTCTGGATGTGCAGGGACTGTCGTGGCTGACTTGTCAACATTGCATAGCGGTACCTCTGGACTGGCATACCAGGGTGGTGGTCCCTCTTTTTAAGAAGGGGGATCGGAGGGCATGTTCAAGCTACAGAGGGATCACACTCCTCAGCCTCCCCAGGAGAGTCTATTCCAGGGAGAGGAGGATCCGGCTGTTAGTCGAACCGTGGATCCAAGAGGAACAATGCTGTTTTTGGCCTTTCAAAAAGTTGCCCACTTTGATGACCACATCACAAGATCAGATTTGAGTTTCATTTTCTCTCATTTGATTGATTATTTCACGTTATAATAATTTACATCAAACTGAAATAAGACATATTGTAAGTTTCAGGACCATTAACGACATGATTTCATCTTTCCCTGTGTACATTTCAATAAACTCGCGCTCCATTCAACGAGTGGAAGATCTTGAAAATGATCGCACCATTGAAAACTTGCTCATGTAGCATCTGGCTGGAAACACAGACACACATATGTTGGTCAAGGGCTTAATGGGAAACTGCAAATGGAGAGCAAATGGTTGCTTTTGCCTCATTAAAATTTAATTTATTCATTTATGTAGCCATGTGTGCATAATCTCAAACAGACGTCCCCTAAAAGTGATCACATTAATTAAAAACACCCATGAATGCTTGCAAGAAACAAAACACAATGTGCACTGTAAATATCATCTTATTGTAAATGCTTTATACTCTATTTCTCTTCTCTTCTTCATTAATATTCATCAATATGAATATTTATACATTTATATTTAGTATCTCCTTACTGGTGCAATTACAATTAGCCATTTCACTGCATGTGTACCGAGTGTTACTGTGCAAGTGACCAATAATCGATACAATTTCATCCTGAAAGGGACGCGGCGGTAAAATAGAGCCAGAATTAACTTTAAACTTTAAACTTTTTCTTGGTTGTGTTGCAGAGTACACATGATGAAAATGTTGATATTTTCACAAAAACAAAACAATTGCTCCAGAAAATTACTACAATGGAAACATGAAGCCAATTTTAATGAAACCTTCTGGTCCAAAACAAAATGAAATGTTCAGAAAACGTCTCCGAGAGCTGTTGCATTCTGGGTCTTGATATTTTATCAGGAAACAATTCTGAATCACTTTTGTCATTCTAATTCATTTTAAAGTGGTCACATTATCCAGCTTTTCAAAACTTTCGCATGGTCTCGTTGGTCCAGAAACCTTGTATTCAAAGTTTCCTCCTTGATTTTCCTCCATTAGAATATTGGATCCTAGGAGCTGCATTCAGAATCTGCTGTGTCTGTGTGAGCTGGACTGGCTCCGCCCACACACGCCTATCTCGGGAAGAGGAGGAAGTACTTCCTCTCGTGGTGCCATGTGCCAGAGCAGAGCTGCCTGATTGTGGGAGGAGTCAAAGGGGAGGAGCCTACCTTGATTGTGATTGGCTAAACCCCGGATGACACTATATAGGGTTTAATTTCTGATTGGCTGGTTGGAGCAACACACTTTTTAAAACCTGGAACTAGCCGGGGAGAGAGAGGACACACTTTCTTCACTTCTGGGGCGTCGGTCCAGGTGTGGAGACGATCAGTACTGCTGGAGAACCTTCAGGAAGTGGATTTTGCAAAATATGACCCATTAAAGAATCTCCCAACTGTGACATCACTGGTGCTCTTTTGTCTACCTGCTGATGGATGATGTCACATAATACTCCTGGATATCTTTTTCAAAGTAAAGGTTCTCCACAACCACACACACACACACACACACACACACACACACACACACACACACACACACACACACACACACACACACACACACACAGAGTTTCAAGCTAAGCGGGGCCGTCGGTAAAGAAGTAAGGGGGCGAGAAGCGAGACGCAATCAGTTCATCATAAATGAGCAGAAAAGTGGAAAGGCTTGAAAAACTTTTTGCGTCCGTCAGCAGTAGAACGTCGTCAGCGGCGTTGACAGCGTGGAGAAACAGGCCCATCAGAGATCCCAGCGACTCGCTAGTGTTTGAAGCCTTTCTGGCAGCCGTGACCCATTTCTGCACCGCGTCAGGAGTGATCAAAAAACAATGTCAGAACAAATGTTATTGCTTTCAGCTGCTTCCCCGCGGTTTGGGGCTTTGTGAGTCTCGACTTCCTGGAAGAGGAAGCGCGGCGCCCCATCCCGCGCAGCCATTACTAACCCATCCAGAGGGCGGCGGCGCACCGCACACAGGCAGAGCGATGCCCATCCGCCACTTATCAACTTAATGCACTCATCACGCCACAGTCTTCTCTCACTGCATCATGAGTAAAAACTGCCATAACCACATTTAAGTGCTCAATACTAAGACTAAGAAGGATTCAAGTATCCATGTTCAAAGTGCACATTGTGGTGATGAGTCGCCGTCGTGCTGAAATCCTCAAAATCTGAGAAATTAAGATAACAAAGCATGAAAATCTGCAGAGCTGGAGTATTTAAGCTCCAGCAGGAGAGGGATTACATGGTTATTTCCTCAGTGCTGAAGATCGTGTCTGAAAGTCTGAAAGAGAATGAAAAAAAACTATGTTTCATGAAACATGAATTAGTGTTTCAGTAAATTTCACCTCCCACATCTTCGTCAGCTGCACACGTGGTTTCATTAGTTCAACAAGAAGCCAAAGATCGACATTTCATTTTTAGATTTTATTTTTATAACTATTTTATACTCATCTTTTATATACAGTAAAACCTGTGATGTAGGGACGTCCCACAATCCAAGGACAAGTGTCCCCTGAAGACAGGTGTCCTCTCTTCAGATGGACGGGTCACGAGGACAAATTGTAGGACCAGTTGATATTGAAAGAACCAAACATAAAATATGTAAAAGCACATAACTGAACCAATACAAAGATGTATATATGTACAATATATGTATTTTACATGTTAGATAAGTATATAATAAGATTTACTGTAGTTCAGGGACCACATCCAGTCCAGTTTCATCCTGAGTGACCAGACTGGTCAAATATTGTTATAACAACCTTTACATTTACACTTCAAAGTGTTTCTTTGTCGTGGTCACAGTGTGTGGAATGAAATTGTCTATATTTTTACAACATCAAACTGCTAGAACTGAAAATGATTTCAATCTCAACATAAAGTAAATTTTAATGAATTGGATTCTAGTGTGAGGAGATCCTCCGTCTCCACGTCTCAACAATCACAACTTAAAAGCAAATAAAGAGCCAAGAGGCTCAGAACTCCTGAAGTGAAACATAAACTACTGGAGGAAAGGTGGAGAACACCGGGCAGCAGAAGTGGAGAGAGTTTCAGGATCGCTACGTTACATTACGTTATGTATCGTTACGTTACGTAATGGATCATTATGCATTGTTACATTACGTTATGGATCGTTACGTTACGTTATAGATCGTTACGTTACGTTATGTATCGTTACGTTACGTTATGAACGTCATGGATCGTTATGTTACGTTATGGATCGTTACGGATCGCTACATTATGAAAAGTTATGGAACATTATGGATCATTACGTTCCGTTATGAACGTCATGGATCGTTATGTTACAGAACATTAGTAGTTCAATATAGTTAAATTACTGTTGATCTAAATATTCATATTAAAATGATATTTAAATATATTTTCCTTTACTAACATACTCTTCCTCTCCATAAATGTCCCTTCGTCATTTAATTTCATCATTTTAGGGTTGTATTATCTTTATTATATGATATCGAGTCACATTGCAGACCGTGTTGAATAGACTGTGTGTTTGTATGTATTTGTTTCATAATAGTGTAGAATAGAAATGCTTTCTTAATCGCAGAGAGAAACTAGTAAAGGGCTTTTTGTGAAGCACTTCAAATGAGATTCTACCTTCTGAAAGGCACAAATGAAACCTGATTGGTTGTTGGATTCAGTCATGAATGAGAAGAAACGCATGACGAACGATGGAAACTGCCTTTCCTCCTCAATTCATCCCCTGATCGACACTTCACATCATCGTCTGCTCCAAATATTCTCCTCTGAAGAAACTGCCCATAAACACGGCAGAAAGGAGGGAGAGTGAGACTCCAGCAGCTCGCTGATGGTGTTTGAATATCGCTGGATGTGATTTGCTGTCTGGATGATTCTGCGTCTGATTTCTCAGCTGTTGTGTCAGATTACATCATGCGACAGGCCGAGAGCGGCACCAACTTAAGTCTGTGATTAAAAGGTGAACCAAGAGGCAAAATGTTTGTTTTTTTTCCCCCCTACGCTGAAACACGAGGGGGGCAGAGCCAGCATACGTCGCGTCGTCGAAAAGTTATGATGCAAGACATTCAGATGCTCTGGAAACAACGTGGAGGAATCCAGCAAACCCCAGATGAACTGTGCCTCCATGTAGATTCAAGCTAAGTAAATACATTTTGCGAGCAGCTTCCCGACGGCGTCTTCGGAAACGCTCATCTGGCGCAGGCTACGTCGCATGCAATGCTAGTAACTAGCCGCTAGTTAACGTTGCCCGGAGGCTTCAGCCTCCAACTGAGACGAGAAGCTACAGACGTCTTTCTCACTCCACTGCCTTTAGTGCGTCGAATCATGTAAGGAGATTAAAAAGCCATATCAAAATGTAGCAGTAATACCATCAGTGACCACTCGGTGTCACTGTGCGACGACAGAAAGCTGCTACAGTACCACAGAAAAACCTTCATTAAGGCTCCTCCATCAGAAAATGTCTTTCAAATGTACTTCACATAAAAAGTTTCACTTCTGCTCAGAGAATAAACCAAAACAAGACCGTCACCACTCAACTATACTCATTTACAACTTGCAGTTTCCTAAATTGAAAGTCGATTTGTTTACAAACAAACCAGAATTTGTAGCCATCAAACTGTGTTCATGTTTCACTAACTGACACCATCTTGGGAAACTGCCACAAAGGGTTTCTGGGATACTTTTTTTTTTTTTTTTGAAAAAATGGCATTGCAGCAGCTGCTTTGTAAATATCAATCAAATATCAATATCATTTGACCAATTCAGACTGAAAAAAAGCCAAACTTTTTCAAAAAAGAGTCTTCAAGCCATGAGATAGTCTGACATGTTGTGAACCTGATAGTAGATCGTTGATCCAGTGTGAGTCGAGATCCAGTGGACAAACGGGATCTTGCTTCTGGTGTTAATGCAAAATGCAGCGGGATGACATTTATGTTTTTCTCGTGCTCGACAGCAAGGCAGCTATGAGCTTTTCACTCAATGCTTTTCATTCTCCATGAGAAAAAAACAAAACAAATCAATATTACACACACAGTTTAACGCAGATCTCAAACTGGATTGATTCGACATTGAGCTTCAGTCCAGAAAAAGAAAAAAATCACTAGCAGGATTTCAATTTGGCTTCAGACAGCCAATCCTTGTTTGACTGAAGGACTGTGTGAAGGAAGCACTGCAGATTTTCACAGTTCCCCGATAATAAACATTTGCATTTTCACATTTGGCATCCGTGCAGTTTGCTGACTTGTGCATGGAAGCTGTTTTAGACTATTTCTTTCTCCACAAAGAAGCATGGAGCAGAAGACTTGATCAGAATCTAGAAGACTAAAAACTAAGACACAAGACTTTATCGCACCAATCACAACTCATGAATCGGTCAGTTGTTGCACCTCTTGTGTGGACGGGGTGACTTGTTCCTACCTGGAGCTGAGCAGGAAAACGTGACGTCCAGGAACCTTCAGCACAACAGTCGCTCTTCAAGTGTAGACCCTGAGGGGAAGTGGTGGTAGTCTGTGGTGGTCTATGGTGGTTGGTGGTGGTTGTGGTGGTCTGTGGTGATTGTGGTGGTCTGTGGTGATTGTGGTGGTCTATGATGGTCTGTGGTGGTCTGTGGTGATTGTGGTGGTCTGGGGTGGTTGTGGTGGTCTGTGATGATCTCTGGTGGTCTTGGTGATTGTAGTGGTCTGTGGTGGTTGGTGATGGTCTGTGATGGTCTGTGATGGTTTGTGGTGGTCTGTGATGGTTTGTGGTGGTCTGTGATGGTCTGTGGTGGTCTGTGGTGGTCTGTGGTGGTTGGTGGTATGTAATGAGAGGTCATTTCACAGTGACCAACTCATCCTCGCCCTCTTTGAGGTTCCGTTTCCACGACAATGTTCCAAGTGAAAACGCATCGTTTTTGCACTTTGGTTTCAGAACGTTTAGCAGTTTGTGAGTGCCGACACTCTGGAGGCCGGATTGGAGCGTCTTGCTGGCCGGTTCAGTCCCACGAGCCTCAGGTTTGACACCCCTGACATCGACAACAACACTATTCTTTCAGTTGTGGCCGTTCAGCAACATTATTCTACAGTTATTTGAGCCGCGGAGGGAAAGTGACTCAAACAGAGGCTGACAAACTGTGGAAAGGCGAGTCATACACTCTAGTAAATTCTGCTCATTTAGGAATATATCTCTTCATTTCTATTTGTGCTTGTTTTGAATGGTGATTCAAAATGTACGCCTACAACCATGAACTATATCCACTGACATAAAGACTCAAACCTGCAAAGCTGCCGGTTGAAAGGAAGCCTGAGCACTTAGCTGTACTGCAGTACTGAATGTATCATGAAGACTCATTAGCATGTGATTCCTAATTCCACACTGAGCCCTCACGGGGGGGGGGGGGGGGGGGGGGGGGTGGTATTTCGATTAAAAGTCTATGGTGATATGGTGTACAGTATTCAAGGAGTTGGCCGCTTTCCAAACCTGTTCTGAACAAATGTTTTTGTGGCATTTAAAAAATAGCTCTGAGGATCTATTTGAACTATCAGTCTGTCCCTCCATTGAATCGCAGGTCTTTTTTTTGTTTTATTACCTTCAGCAGTGAACATTGGGGGCAGGTTACGTTTTTGTTTTCGCCCATTTGTTTATTTATTCATTTATTGGTTTATATGTATGTATTTCACCAACTTTTCACAAAAGCTATTGACCAAAATTGCATGAGGTATTTAGGGGTGATTTGTCTTCATCAAAGGATCGACCGATTCAGACTCCTATACAAGCTGGACAGTGTTGGCAAGGTTACTTAGAAACTGTAATCTGCTACTAATACAAGGTACTTGTCAAAAAATTTAATCAGTAACTTACTCTCAGTACTAAAATAAAAAAGTAACATACCAGAGTACTTTTAGTTACTTTTGGATTACTTCACCGGCAAACATAAAAAATAAAGACAAGAAAGAATAGAATGTCGTCTGCTCAGTGTTTTGACACGACTTCTACACAGATTGAACTGAACAGAACAAGTTTTGAACAAAATTAAAACTCAGTAACCAATCAGGTGTCGAACACCTGAACACATTTATTTTAAAGAATTTAAACCACAATACAAATAATGTTTTCAATTATTCAAGTGTTAGTCCTCAAAACTATTTCTATTCAAGAAAATGTGCTCATCTGTTTCAAAACTCTCTCTCTCTCTCTCTCTCTCTCTCTCTCTCTCTCTCTCTCTCTCTCTCACTCCTCCCGTTTCCTCGTTAGTTTTAATGTTGTTTATTTTCCACACTAAATATAAATGTTTGATAGGTTTGAGAGACTGTATCTGGCAGCATGAATCACTGATTGATAATAACTGAACAGTGCTCGACCCGCTACTGAGTCAATGAGCAGACTTTAAAAAAAACAAAAAATAAAACATGAGATCCTCTAATCGTATTGAGAATGTCTTCCTACCATCAGCCCCAGTACTGGTATTGGCAGGTTACTGGCAGGTTACTGGCAGGTTATGAGCTAATAAGACTAGTTGACAGAGTCCAGGTGTGTTTCAGTAAAGTGAGCAGGTTTTATCCTACCAGATGTTTCTTCAGGTGAGACGTCGAGTTCCTGGACGTTCAGGTGAGACGTCTGGTCCCTGGACGTTCAGGTGAGACGTCTAGTACCTGGACGTTCAGGTGAGACGTCTAGTACCTGGACGTTCAGGTGAGACGTCTGGTCCCTGGACGTTCAGGTGAGACGTCTAGTACCTGGACGTTCAGGTGAGACGTCTAGTACCTGGACGTTCAGGTGAGACGTCTGGTCCCTGGACGTTCAGGTGAGACGTCTATTACCTGGACGTTCAGGTGAGACGTCTAGTACCTGGACGTTCAGGTGAGACGTCTAGTACCTGGACGTTCAGGTGAGACGTCTGGTCCCTGGACGTTCAGGTGAGACGTCTAGTACCTGGTCGTTCAGGTGAGATGTCTAGTACCTGGACGTTCAGGTACTAGACGTCTAGTACCTGGACGTTCAGGTGAGACGTCTAGTACCTGGACGTTCAGGTGAGACGTCTAGTACCTGGACGTTCAGGTGAGACGTCTGGTACCTGGACGTTCAGGTGAGACGTCTAGTACCTGGACGTTCAGGTGAGACGTCTAGTACCTGGACGTTCAGGTGAGACGTCTGGTCCCTGGACGTTCAGGTGAGACGTCTAGTACCTGGACGTTCAGGTGAGACGTCTGGTCCCTGGACGTTCAGGTGAGACGTCTGGTCCCTGGACGTTCAGGTGAGACGTCTAGTACCTGGACGTTCAGGTGAGACGTCTGGTCCCTGGACGTTCAGGTGAGACGTCTAGTACCTGGACGTTCAGGTGAGACGTCTGGTCCCTGGACGTTCAGGTGAGACGTCTGGTACCTGGACGTTCAGGTGAGACGTCTGGTCCCTGGACGTTCAGGTGAGACGTCTGGTACCTGGACGTTCAGGTGAGACGTCTGGTACCTGGACGTTCAGGTGAGACGTCTGGTACCTGGACGTTCAGGTGAGACGTCTGGTACCTGGACGTTCAGGTGAGACGTCTGGTACCTGGACGTTCAGGTGAGACGTCTGGTACCTGGACGTTCAGGTGAGACGTCTGGTCCCTGGACGTTCAGGTGAGACGTCTGGTCCCTGGACGTTCAGGTGAGACGTCTAGTACCTGGACGTTCAGGTGAGACGTCTGGTCCCTGGACGTTCAGGTGAGACGTCTGGTCCCTGGACGTTCAGGTGAGACGTCTGGTACCTGGACGTTCAGGTGAGACGTCTGGTCCCTGGACATTCAGGTGAGACGTCTGGTCCCTGGACGTTCAGGTGAGACGTCTGGTCCCTGGACGTTCAGGTGAGACGGTGCCACCAGGTAACAGTGTGTTGTTACCTGAAAGCGTCAGGAAGTGTCGCAATGCCAGTGGACGGATCATGTGACACCTGCAATTCTAGCTTATTCCATCTGATTTTCTATTGTAATGCCGTTCAGGAATCCCAGTTTTTATCCAATATACCTGTAACGAGATTACACATTTTTTGTATCCTAATTACACAACGCCGTTACATGTCGTCTCACCCAACCCTGAAAGCGGATGGGTGAAGCACTTCAGAGATCGAAAGAGATCAACATCTGTTGTCATGGAGACGCTCCTCGCTCAGTGTTTCACATAGATATGATGCTACATGGCCAGCTAGTTAGCACCGATGTGCGCTAACGGCTAACATGCTGGGTTCCGCATAACAGATGTGGCGTTGGTGAAGGCCTGCGCTCTACCGAGTGTAGCTCTGGTGTTTTGTGTGAGGACTGCTTTGCTATCGCTATGCTATCACTATGCTATTGCTATGCTATCGCAATGCTATCGCAATGCTATCGCTATAATTGGCAGTTCCTGTGGCCAGTCAACGTGTGCCGAACATTGCAGCCAGTCAAAATCTCTCCTGCACTGTCACGAGAGGAAGTAGCGGTATGAAAAAGATTATGTTTGATTATTTTCCCTCGTAAATGTTAATCGTTTTAAAGACAATTTAAGGGAGAGTGGGTACGCGAGAATACCAGGCGATGACTCCGTTTAATAAATCTGATTTATTGTTCCAAATCAGTGGACATGTTTCTGTCACTGAGCCGCTGCTGGTGTCTCACAGCTGTGAAATGAAGATGTGACAGATTGTCACGCCATGACTCAAAGCGCAGAGTGTCTTGTAATCATAGTTCAGATGAAATGCTGATGTGCTGGTCAGCCCGGCCAGCAGCAGGTGGAGCAGCAGCGGGGCCACTACAGTTCGTGGATCACTGGATCACCCGTTCACACCGGTTCAGAGCCGCTGAACCGGTTCTCCCAACGTGACATTAGTGTTCAGACCTACGACGTCCTAAATCACACCAGGCCGGCGGACAGGTCTGATTTGTCTCCAGTGCTTTATGATGCGGTTTTAACGAAACTAAGCCGTGAGGTTTTATCTGGCAGTCGGAGTCCCTCGTAAGCTGCTCAGGTGATTTTCCTGATCACAACGGCTCAATGGGAATTCTGTTCAGTCATGAATAAAAGAAGCAGCAACACCTGAACGTTTTATTCTTCAACTTGAAAAACACGTGTTTGAATTAGTGCTTTTTCCTCTAACAGCTCAGAACCATTCATATGAGCAGTGGGGAGAGAGACTCAGGCCCATACGAGACAGGACGGAGACAAACTAACAACTATTGTGACCAGATTGTCTTTAATGTGCAGGTTGATGGTTGAACAGATTGGTTGATTATATAATTCATCTGTCCCTCATCATCAGAGATGAGATTAATGAGGCAAATTTGGATTTACAAGATTCTTTCACCTAAATGTTTCTCTTCCCTCCAGAAAGGAGTGAAATGTGGAATCACAGCTCAGGGACGGCCGGAGTAATGATTCATGACAGTGTTGTGTTGGTGCTTCAGACCAGCAGCCTCCTTGTTTGCTTCAAAGTGACCTCAATATGGGGGGTCATCTATTATCTGATGTTAGAGGAGGAAGATGCTCTATAATCTGATGTTAGAGGAGAAAGATGCTCTATAATCTGATGTTAGAGGAGGAAGATGCTCTATAATCTGATGTTGGAGGAGGAAGCTGCTCTATAATCTGAAGTTGGATGAGGAAGATGCTCTATAATCTGATGTTAGAGGAGGAAGATGCTCTATAATCTGAAGTTGGAGGAGGAAGATGCTCTATAATCTGATATTAGAGGATTAAGATGCTCTATAATCTTATAATCTGATGTTACAAGAGGAAGATGCTCTATGATCTGATGTTAGATGCGGAAGACACTCTATAATCTGATATTAGAGGATTAAGATGCTCTATAATCTTATAATCTGATGTCAGAGGAGGAAGATGCTCTATAATCTGCAAGTTAGAGGATGAAGATGCTCTATAATCTGATGCTAGTGGAGGAAGATGCTCTATAATCAGATGTTAGAGGACGGAGATTCTCTATAATCTAGATATTAGTGGAGGAAGATGCTCTATAATCTGCTGTTAGAGGAGGACGATGCTCTATAATCTGATGTTAGGGGAGGAAGATGCTCTATAATCTGATGTTAGAGGAGGAAGCTGCTCTATACTCTGATGTTAGAGGAGGAAGATACTCTATAATCGGATGTTAGTGGAGGAAGATGCTCTATGATCTGATGTTAGAGGAGGAAGATACTCTATAATCTGGTGTTAGAGGAGGAAGATGCTCTATAATCTGATGTTAGAGGAGGAAGATACTCTATAATCTGATGTTAGAGGAGGAAGATGCTCTATAATCTGGATATTAGTGGAGGAAGATGCTCTTTAATCTGGATACAAAATAAAGCTTAAAGTCATTAACAGCACCTCAATTGTCACGTCAACATGAACTTCTGTCTTTTGGGAAGTTATTAAAATACTAACGCTCTCGTCTTATCAATACCGCCAACTGAGACATTAAGTAATATTGAGTAATATTTAATTTTAGTTAAAAAGTGATGTGGGACTCAGTGTTGATCAGTGACGTTGCTGCTCCTGTTGTAAAAGGTCTGGGCTGCAGCTCTGCCAGGTTTTATAGAAGATAAATGAAGAGCAGCACTATATCTATTTTAGTTGTGGTGCTGCTGCGAATCCTCCTTATTGAAAGTGACACTCTTGGCTTGGGTTTGGATTTGGGCCGGTCCCTGCGCAGGGAGCTCCAGGCAGGAAGGGGTTAACTCTGACAGGATTACACTGAAGCACTGGGCCTTTCAAGCGACGATCAATAATCACTCCATCAGCCCACGGGCAAAAACAAACTTCAGCATTATTCAAAGGTCCTGCTTTTAATTTAGGGATTACAGTCTGCTCTTTACGTTCATCGCTCTGCGTCGTCATCCTTATTAACATCAAGATCGGAAAATTACAAATAAAATAGTTAACATAACTGAAATGGATAAGACTGTTAAAAATCACGAGAAGATGTGAAAATGTTGAAATAGCTTAAATATATATATTGAAATTTAGACAATAGAATGACACTTAAGATACAATTTTAGATATAGACATTTAAAACTAAGTTTTAGGAGGTTGTTATCTTCATTTTAAAATATAAAAATGTTTTGCAATATTAAATGTGTAATTCATTTATTAAAATCTGAATTAAATACATAAATGTGTCATTAACTCATTTAAATATCTATTCATTTTAAGTAAAAAACATATATAATTATTCCACTATTCATTTATTTTATGGTCTAAATGTGCCAAAGTGAAATAAATTAATATACCATTAAATAGTGAATTAAATGTATCATTAATTGATTATAAAACCAATAATTTTGAGTAAAAAAAACATTTATAATTATTTCACTATCTAATTAATTATTTCATGTCTGGTGTTGCACTGCTTCATGAATATATTTTATCTGTCAAACTCACCCGTCAAACTCAGTGAACGTCAGTCACTGAACTTTATTTGGTGAAAAGTGCCAAAAAAAAAGTGAGTGATGAAGGCTGCACATTAACGGATGAATGCAGAATTTGTCTTTAGATTGTGAATCATTGAGCTTCAACATGATGAGGAAGACGTGAATCCAGTGATTCTTTCTCGTTGGTTGGACCCTGTTGCTGCAGGAGCTCTCTGGCGCCCCCTAGAGAGGCCGCATGGCTGCAGGATAGACCAACAAGCTGACCAATATATACTGTAACCGAAGCTTACAGTGTATGTGGATGTATATGTATGGATGTATGGATGTGTGTGTGTGTGTGTGTGTGTGTGTGTGTGTGTGTGTATGTGTGTGTATATAAATATATATATATGGAAAATCTATAGACATAAATCCACACAGAGGCTATTTTGGCAGTCAGCTTCTGTTAAAGCCATAATCCACAGTGACTGAACTGTGACATCCAGCTAAAGCTTCACACACGACAGTGCTGAGCTCCGGCTCTCATTTAAGTGCTGTTCATTCATCAGTCCAACACACACACACACACACACACACACACACACACACACACACACACACACACACACACAGAGGAGAGCTCAGGGAGGTTTTAGATTCCGGCTCTGCTGAAGCTGCGTCTGTCCTTTAAGTGTAAAAAAATAATTGCGATGAGATGTTGGGAAGTCAGGAATAGATTTGTGAAGGCAGATAGCGTTCCCCAGAAACATCGGCGTCGTGTGACATCTGTGCCGCTCCGCGATGTTAATGATGACTTATAAAATGGATACTCCTCGTCCTAGAAGGGGATTGGCTGAGCCGGCGCCATTGTTAAATACCCAATAAACGAACACCTGTGACCGCGTAAATGTTAATTTAAATGTTAATGCGCCCAACAAAAAAAAAAAACCCATCTCGACTGATGCAAAGCTGCTTTATGGAGGAATCACTTACTGCAGGAGGGGACAAAGGGAAGAGTTTCATTTATGGAGCGTTTGTTCAGAGAAATAACAGGCGGCTCAGCCTCCAAGGCTTTCTTCTCTTCAAGCATCGTCACATTAACAGTGAAACATGTGGATGGATTAACATGGAGGGGCTGCAGGGACGACTCAGTGTCAGGAGCTCCGACGGTCGTTACTGAGAGAAGTCAGTCGTCTGTTGTGGGCTGCTGACGTCACCGATTAGAGCTGAGGTCTCCAACCCTGGTCCTGGAGGGCCCCCGTCCTGCAGGGTTTAGCTCCTCCCACTTCAACAAACCTGATTGTAATGAGGGCTCCTTATTGGCTTTTTCACAACCTTGGTGATGACATCATCATTAGATTCAGATCTGAAACCTGCAGGACACCGGCCCTCCAGGACCAGGGCTGGAGATCCTCCGGCCACCTGTGGCTCTTTAGCCCCTCTGTAACGGCTCTTTAGTTCCTCTGTAGTGGCTCTTTAGTTCCTCTGTAGTGGCTCTTTAGTTCCTCTGTAGTGGCTCTTTAGGCCCTCTGTAGTGGCTCTTTAGGCCCTCTGTAGTGGCTCTTTAGCCCCTCTGTAGTGGCTGTTTAGCTCCTCTGTAGTGGCTCTTTAGCCCCTCTGTAATGGCTTTTTAGCTCCTCTGTAATGGCTCTTTAGCTCCTCTGTAGTGGCTGTTTAGCTCCTCTGTAATGGCTCTTTAGTTCCTCTGTAGTGGCTCTTTAGCTCCTCTGTAGTGGCTGTTTAGCTCCTCTGTAATGGCTCTATATCTCCTCTGTAGTGGCTCTTTAGTCCCTCTGTAGTGGCTGTTTAGCTCCTCTGTAGTGGCTCTTTAGTCCCTCTGTAGTGGCTCTTTAGCTCCTCTGTAGTGGCTGATTGGCCCCTCTGTAGTGGCTCTTTAGCTCCTCTGTTGTGGCTCTATAGCCCCTCTGTAGTGGCTGTTTAGCTCCTCTGTAGTGGCTGTTTAGCCCCTATCTAATGGCTGATTAGACCCTCAGTAGTGGCTCTTTAGCTTCTCTGTAGTGGCCATTTAGCTCCTCTGTAATAGCTCTTTAGCTCCTCTGTAGTGGCTCTTTAGTCCCTCTGTAGTGGCTGTTTAGCTCCTCTGTAGTGGCTCTTTAGTCCCTCTGTAGTGGCTCTTTAGCTCCTCTGTAGTGGCTCTTTAGCACCTCTGTTGTGGCTCTTTAGCCTCTCTGTAGTGGCTGTTTAGCCCCTCTGTAACAGTTCTTTAGTTTCTCTGTAGTGGCTCTTTAGTTCCTCTGTAGTGGCTCTTTGGCTCCTTTTTAATTGCTCTATAGCTCCTCTTTAGTGGCTCTTTAGTCCCTCTGTAGTGGCTCTTTAGTCCCTCTGTAGTGGCTATTTAGCTCCTCTGTAGTGGTTCTTTAGTTCCTCTGTAATGGCTGTTTAGCTCCTCTGGAGTGGCTGTTTAGCTCCTCTGTAATGGCTCTATATCTCCTCTGTAGTGGCTCTTTAGTCCCTCTGTTGTGGCTGTTTAGCTCCTCTAGTGGCTCTTTAGCCCCTCTGTAGTGGCTCTTTAGCCCCTCTGTAGTGGCTGTTTAGCCCCCTCTGTAACAGCTCTTTAGCCCCTCTGTAGTGGCTATTTAGCTCCTCTTTAGTGGCTCTTTAGCTCCTCTGTAGTGAGTAATCAGATTTTGATATTTGCATTCCAGATTTATTTTCATATTTATTTTCATCTGTTACGGAGGGGAAAATTTCATCTGAAACTGAAATGGCTGAAATAACGGCTAAAACTGAAGAGTCAAAACAGTGAGAACAGATAAGATTTGCTGACATTGGTCAAAAGACATGATGATGGATGGATGGATGGATGGATGGATGGATGGATGGATGGATGGATGGATGGATGGATGGATGGATGGATGAAGCAGTTCAAATGAAAAAATGGACAAATGTAAAAAGAAAAAACAGCTCCTGCTTCATGTCCATTGTTTCTGCCATTAGCAAGGCTTTGTCGCTCTCGAAGCGGTGAGGACGTCATGTTTGTCTGCTCACTTTAATCTTTATTTCCCAGAGAGACGAAGAGTGCAGCTGGACATTTAGTGAGCGGTCGTGATAGACGGAGGTGTGAGGAGCTGCAGAGAGCAGTAATCAATCCGATGCATGGAAAATGAGGGGAAACGAGTCCCGGTCCGACTGGCGGGAACGACAAAGTGCAGAGTCAGAGTGTGAAGGAGGCTGAGCTGCTGGATCAAAGTGTGTATTTACCTCCAGCTCCTCTGACCCGCCTCATCTCATGCCAACAGCTTCCCCCGCTTCTCTCTGCAATCACACTCCCAGTAACTCCTTCCTTCCTCCAACTCATGGCTATTCTACCTTTTTATTTCCAATATCTGACTCCCTGGAAACTCATTAGCGACTCAGCATGTGGTTTGAGTATTTGACGGGGATGTGACTTCTCACCGCTCATTCTGCTATTGATGGGATTCAACCTGTTTAGGTACAGAGTGATGATTAACGCGGACTCATGTCGAATTATTGGATTCAAAATATACATTTAACCAAATTAGATTGAGGACTTACTGTTTTCAAGAGCAATTTTTTTTTTTTTTATAATTTTAACACTGACCAAAATAACATTAGTATTTCAATTGGTTGAATTGGTTTGAATTTTTTAACAACAACCCAAATTTGATATGCTAAAAATATAATGTAATAACTGGTTGATAAGGTAATACAAGTGCTGAGCCCAAAATGTAATTTAAAAAAATGTACTAAAGGGTCAATAACGTAACAAAACCTTTAATCCAAAACTTAAAAAAAACTTTATGGGGCAGGTCAAATATTTTCCCCGAGTAGTGAAATAATTGTCTTACATCATGAAGTGAGACAATGATCTATGGTTTTGACTTCCATCCATCCATCCATTGACTACCGCTTATCCAGGCCGGGTCGCGGAGGCAGCAGTCCAAGCAGAGTTGCCCAGACTTCCCTCACCCCAGACACTTCCTCCAGCTCCTTCGGTGGCACCCCAAGGCGTTCCCAGGCCATAGAGAGACATAGTCCCTCCAGCGTGTCCTGGGTCTGCCCCGAGGCCTCCTACCGGAGGGACATGCCCGGAACACCTCCCTAGGGAGGCGTCCGGGGGGCATCCGAAATAGATGCCCGAGCCACCTCAGCTGGCTCCTCTCGATGTGGAGGAGCAGCGGCTCTACTCCGACCTCATCCCTGGTGGCTGAGCTCCTCACCCTATCTCTAAGACTGACTGAGCTCCTCACCCTATCTCTAAGACTGACTGAGCTCCTCACCCTATCTCTAAGGGTGACTGAGCTCCTCACCCTATCTCTAAGGGTGAGGAGCTCCTCCCCCTATCTCTAAGGGTGACTGAGCTCCTCACCCTATCTCTAAGACTGACTGAGCTCCTCACCCTATCTCTAAGGGTGAGGAGCTCCTCCCCCTATCTCTAAGGGTGACTGAGCTCCTCACCCTATCTCTAAGGGTGCGCCCAGCCACCCTACGGAGGAAGCTCATTTCAGCCGCTTGTATCCGGGATCTGGTTCTTTCGGTCATGACCCATAGTTCATGACCATAGGTGAGGGTAGGAACGAAGATCGACCGGTAAATCGAGAGCTTGGCTTTTTGGCTCAGCTCCTTCTTCACCACGACGGACCGATACAACGTCCGCATGACTGCAGACGCTGCACCGATCCGCCTGTCGACCTCACGCTCCATCTTTCCCCCACTCGTGAACAAGACCCTGAGATACTTGAACTCCTCCACTTGGGACAAGGGCACTCCACCGACCTGGAGGGGGCAAGCCATCTTGTTCTGGTGGAGAACCATGGCCTCGGATTTAGAGGTGCTGATCCTCATCCCAGCTGCTTCACACTCGGCTGCGAACCGCGTCAGTGCACGCTGAAGGTCCAGGCTTGATGGGGCCAACAGAACCACATCATCCGCAAATAGCAGAGATGAGATCCTGTGGTCCCCAAACTGGACCCCCTCCGGCCCCCGGCTGTGCCTAGAAATTCTGTCCATATAGGTAATGAACAGAACCGGTGATAAAGGACAGCCCTGCCGGAGGCCAACGTGCACTGGGAACAGGTCCGACTTACTGCCGGCAATGCGAACCAGACTCCTGCTCTGGGAATACAAGGACCGAACAGCCCTCAACAAGGGACCCCGGACTCCATACTCCCGGAGCACCCCCCACAAGACATCTCGGGGGACGCGGTGGAACGCCTTCTCCAGATCCACAAAACACATGTGGACTGGTTGGGCGAACTCCCACGAACCCTCAAGCACCTCTCGTTCACCGGGGTGAACTCCAACACATGGCGGCTGAGCTGTGGGGCAATAAGCAAGCCCACTCCGGCCTCCGCCGTTGGTTTTGACTTCAACTGCTTCAATTTGAATAACACTGAAAGAAACAGTTCTTAAGGTTTTGACTATTTGTTTGTATGTATATTTATATAGAGTTTATGGTTTTTATGTATGATTGCTGTTGCCCAAGTCATTTATAATCTTATGTTGTCTATAATCTGTAATCTACTTCAACAATCATCAGTACAAGATAATGTATTAAATAAGTATTAAAAGTATGAACGATATTCATATCAATGTTTGAATTCTTGTTAAAACAGTGTTACATTAATGACCAGTTATTAAATTAAATTAAATTTAATTTAATTAAAAAATCTATTTTATTTTATTTTATTTTATTTTATTTTATTTTATTTTATTAAGTTAAATTAAATAAAATTAAATTAAATTTTGGGCTCAGCACTTTTGCTACATTATCCATCAGTTATTAAATTGTTGTGTTGTTTACATTTAATTTTAAAACAATTTGGCTCACTGGTACATATCACGTTCTAACAGAGTTTCTGAAATAGCTACAAAAAAAAAATCTTGTAAAATGTTAATCATTCTTAGCAAACTCCTAAGAATGATCCTCGTTTCATTAGCAAAACCTGGTTTGTGACTTCAGACTTTATTTGTTGGAAACTGAACACAGACTCAGACATGAAGCTAAAGGGTTAAACTCCTGCTGCTATTGGAGACTCCTTTCAGCTGCTCTCCTCTGTGTCACTTCCACATCCTTTGAGCTTTTCAACAAAACATTCTGAAGGCGTCACGTTGGGATTCTGGAAAAATGTCACGATGTTGCGACGGATTGGGAAACATAATTCACCGCTAATGAAAGTAACGTCATCCGCAGCCTTCACGTGATTTTTTATACCCGCATGACTTTATAAAAGGTTGACCTCTTGTTTCTTTGAAAAGTCAGGCCGACCTGCAGCGGCGGCTGAACAAAGGGAGAAAAGGCCGCCGCTGTGGTCGGCGGTTCGCCAGGAGAAAGAACGAGACGTCAGCAGAGCGACGGCGGCGACCGACCGCAGAGACCAACAGTGACAGCACTGTTCTGCTGCCTAAAACACACACAAATAAAAAAAATATGGAACATAAACGTAAATGCAGGTAACATTTCTATTTCTGAACCTTTTAGACAAACTCTGTTCACTGGTGTTAGCATGCTAACAAGTTAGCATCGATCTTGCGTCTTTTGACTGAAACAAAAAGTAAAGAAGCCCGTTTGACGGTTTACTTCTTGCATAAAGGGATTGTTCATGTTGGTGACAAACATGAACGACCTGCAGAATCCTCTCAACCTCTTTTTAACCTTCTTGTACCCACACTTTTTGAAAACACTCAGAATCTGTGGAAACTGAAAAAAACAAAAACTTTTCTGAGGCATGGCTCCTGGTCACTAGTCATTCTGCACATGCTCGGTAGATGGACAATAAGAACAATGTTTCCCCCAGAGAGTCATGACTAAGCGAATATAGATCAAAAATCTAATTTATCAACAGAAATGCCATTTCATTTTCAAAATAGAAACCACATTTTTTGACTCAAAAATAAAATTAATAATCAATCATCCAAATTTAATTTTCTTCTTCAAGACTGCACATTCTGTGACATAAAGTTCCTCTGCCAGAATACACACGGGTCAAATTACAAATGTTAGGAACTAGTTTTAGTTTTTGATGTTGATGATCTCTAATATGATGTCAAAAACTTTCAGAATAAAATTCCTCATTACCCTCAGACAAACATGTATTTCCAGCATTCATATTTAGCGAATGATACCCGGGTCAGTTTCACATTTCAGACGATTCTCGTGGTTTAAGTCATCTTCTTTTGACAAAATCTGGCATCTTTCAGGCTAAATCGGTCAAATGTTGATATTTTCACTGGAGCTGCCGTGACGCCATCTTTGATTTTCCAGAAACCCTTGCGGCAGTTTTCCCAAGTTCACGTCACTCCGTGAAACATAAACAGTTTGATGGCTACGAATTCTAGTTTGTGTGTAAACAAATCAACTTTGGTGTGGCGGATTTAGGAAACTACGAGTTGGAAACGAGTGGTGATGGTCTTGTTTTAGTATTTTCGTTCAATCTCTGTGCAGAGGCGGGACCCTGTATGAGACGTTGATTTTTCTGGTTGAGTAACTTTAATTCTAACGAAAAAGAAAATGACAATTAAGAGGGAAATATCATGCAAAATTGACTTCCTAATGGTTTTCCTACAGTAATAATCGTCCCCATACCTGGAAATGTCCATCCAGAAGTGAAGAAAGTCTGTTGTCTCGTTCTCTGGCGTGTTTAATTGTTTCTAAAGTGTGTTGCTCCAACGAGCGAATCAGAAAGCAAACCCTTGACTAGGTCACCAAGGTTTTAAGCCAACCCCGATCCAGATAGCCCCTCCCTTTGACCCGCCCACAACCAGCCAGCTCCGATTAGTTTTTTCACCTGGTGACAGCTGCAGGTGTTTACCTCCAGTTGCAGGAAGACACTGGCTAAACACTCCAGAAGCTCCTTGGTCTGAGCCTGTGAGGACCCAGTGGATTCATTTTATTTTTAATGGGAATCTACAACAAGACAAGGACTTTTTTTTCACAACATGTCCAGAACGACGCTGGATTAGCTGCTAAACTTCGAATAAAGCAAATGTTGGGACTGTAAGTAAAATATTCTGATTTATAACGCCTTTATATTACTTTTCGAAGCACCAGGCTGGTTAGTTTGCAGCTGATCCCACTTTTTTTTGGTTTTTTTTGTTTATAGTGAGGTATTGTTTATTGCGAGGTATTGTTTATTGTGAGGTATTGTTTATTGTGAGGTATTGTTCATGTCTGCAAAGTTGTGCTGATAGAGACTATAGATCAAATGTAGGCTTTGCAGAGTCCGAGGTCTGTGTATGGGCTTGATAATGTTGAGGTGATCTTGTACTATAGTTCTAGGACTAAATGGAGGTTCAGGATATTTTCCTGTCTGCTACTAGTTATGATCATTAGTAGAGGACCATTAAATCATCAGATCTCAGTGTGACATGCACATAGTTAGATAAGGTCACAGTCACTCAGGCTGGTCTGAATAGTCATTTATTTACTGTTATAACACACATTTCTTTGTAAAGAAAATCTTCAGAGCAGCTGATGAACATATTGAGACACAATATGTTTTACTAACATTCTGAAACGTCCTGCTGCAGCAGCAGAGTCACCACTTGTTCAGGAGCTTCTTCTTCTGGGTCACATTCTGCTTCTTATTGGTTTTGTTGAACAGCGTTTCTCCATAATGTAGTGACGGATAGAATGTAAACAATGGCACATGGCATGAGGAGAGGAAGTACTTCCTCCTCTTCCCAACATGGGCATGTGGGCGGAGCCAGTCCAGCTCCCTTAAAACAGCAGATTCAGAATGAGGCTCAATGATCAAATGTTCAACTGGCTGGAAATCAAGGACAAGCTGGATTTGGGGCAAAAAGCTTTGAATACAATGTGTTTGTAACAACATGAACCATGTGGAGGTGTTGAAAAGTTGTGTGATCTGACTCCTTTAAAATATACATTTCAAAAGATGCCCCAGCAAAAGGATACCAAAAATCTACTTGGAAAGTCAAATTTGACAATTAAAACCCCTTAGCAGAAATGAACAGATCCATGATGAATCACCCAAACGGCATTTTCACTTTCTCCTTTAGGTTTCCCATTATAGAAAACAAGAAAACAAATGGCTTTATCGCTTCATCAGTGGCCGCTCTTCTTCCTCTTCTGATTGTGCTGCGCGTCTGAGTGAGAATCTGTCTTTTGAACACAAACAAGTGACTTTCCATCGAAGTACAGAAATAGAAAGGTGATGCCGAGCTAAATATAGCTGATATAGAAACAAGTTGAGTTGGTAACCATGACTGTCAGAGGCGATTGTACGTGTGGTGGATTCTGGGCGAGGACTTTAGTGGTTTGTGGAAAAAAAGGAGGAATCAGCCATTGTCGACGTGTTGCACTTTAGTTCACACAGCAACTGACCTGAAAACCAGCCTGAGGAGGAGGTGCCCCGGCGCTGCGGCTCCGTTTGGTTCGTCTGCACGACGCCGACGCTCCTGTTTGTTACACGAATGGCCTGCTCAACTGCCAGAACTCTTCGTCTTCTTCTCCTCTTCACACTTCGGTCGTCCGCCGAACGACAACGAGAGCGAAGAGAAGCTGTTGGGTATGAATGCGCACCGAATACGCATCTCGCTCGTCTCACAAATGTTCCTCAGAAATAAATGGGCTTTCCAATGATCCGTTCATGCCAATACCCAACTGTTGCAAAGAAATGATTCTGCTAAACCC
The DNA here is from genome assembly GCF_963422515.1 of Blennius ocellaris. Lineage (NCBI taxonomy): Eukaryota > Metazoa > Chordata > Actinopteri > Blenniiformes > Blenniidae > Blennius > Blennius ocellaris. Next base: position 1,918,035 of record NC_137662.1, on the reverse strand, counting down.
AAATGTTCTTACGTTTCAGGCTTAATGGAGCCAGTCGTCGTCCAAAAAGAAGAAACACAGTTTGATTAATAAACACAGCAGAGGCTGGAGCGCTTTGTAATTGCAACACAGCCAAAACTGTTAAAAAACAAAAACAAATTGCAGAACACAAACTGTGTGACTCACTATTGCCCCCTAATGCCCAGCAGTGGATTTATTTGAAATTGACATACTGCATCTTTAACGTCACGGTCAGCTTATAACGGCGCAAACTCCATCTGCTGGATGTAATTAGAACGTGACGAGAGGAAAAGCCTTTTTAACTGCGTCATCGCATCACCAATGTGTGTTTTTATAGAAAGAAACTAAATATCTGGCAACCTCTCGTGTGCAGAGAGGAACTAATTTGATTACTTTTCATTACACACATGATTTATTCCTGGAAAACTGAACCGAGAGAAGAAAAAAAAAAATCTGCCATCTGGGACAATTAGGTGAGGTTTGTTTTTTTTTTTTTCTTTCCAGAAAATCAATCTCTGAATGAAATGTTGTTTGTGTTTGAGTTTTTTTTTTTTTTTTAACTCAAAGTTGTGATTCCAGAGACAAAGAGGCAACAAGAAAATGTTTGATCGTTTTTTAAAAGCTAACTGCCAAATCATATGTTTTATTTCTCCTCAATAAAAACCTGCTTTGTAAGATCAGAACCAACAACAAAAGCGTCCTCCTGACAGGTTTGTGATGTTCCTCTGTGCCACAGTGACTCCACTGTATTCCCAAAAGCCATGAAATGTTTTCTACCATCACTTCTCACGCCTTCCTTTTCATTTCACTTCCTTTTATTCGTTTATTTGACAGGGAAACTTCCCACTGATCAGCAGTGAAATGACTGCAAATGAGCCAGAGTTTGCCCAATGGGCCAGTTTTCATCTGCGGTCAGTGGACGGGCTGATCATGGCAGCGCAGTTTATGTTGATTCACACACATCCACAGCCTCACTACGACTCCAAATCGGGAATCCGCTCACAAAAGTAGTCCCAAAGACATTGACAGCTGTTTCTCCTTGATGGGTCCGTTCACAACTAACTGCACTGGCATGTTCGTTTCAGCAACTATACATTTTTTCTTAACATCGGGGTGAAAGGTATGTTTTTGTTTGTGTGTATTATATATTTATTGGTTTGCGTGTATGTATTTGACCAACTTTTTGCAAAAACCATTAACCCGAATGGCGTGACATCATCCAAGGACTAATTGACTAGATTTTGGGACGTTAACGGCTAAATGTTTCCAAATCAATCCCACAAAACTGAAGAATTTTTACCACACAAAGCGAATGAGGAGGCACCTCATGGAGATCAGCATCTGTTGCCATGGAGACAATCCCTGCTCAGATATTGCTACCTGACAGGCTGGTTAGCATTAGCAATGGCTAATGGCTGAGATAGTTGTGATGCTAATTCAGTTCCGCAAACAAATGTGGCGACGGTGAAAGTCACACTCTACCGAGTGTAGCTCTAGTTTAAATATGTGAATAATGCCTCTAAAATGAGGAGGACTATGTGGAATTATTCTCTTATTATTATTCGTATTCTCTGCTGTATATGTGTTTGGTTTAATTTTTTATTTTTTTGGCCCAAGATTAAAACTAAACCATTGTGAGAAAGCTGCAGTGTAAATACAAAACCTTTCTGAAACATAAAGATAGAAACGATGTGTTGTCACTTGAACAATAAATGTGACACCATTGAGTTGAACAAATTGTGGTTAAAAACACGAAGGCGAGTCAGCCGAGGAATCCCTCTGACCACAGTCACTTCAGCTCAAGGTTGAACGTTGAAAACAACCATAAACACATTCAGTTGTTCCTGGTTCCGGTCCGGATGGGAGCACATGCCTGTCCAGGTTTTTGTGTACCCTGGCTTCA
>NC_137662.1:1866132-1911132 GCF_963422515.1 Blennius ocellaris | reverse complement strand
CAGACATGGATCCAAACAGGATCGAGAAATACAACATGTTGGGATTGTGTGTCTTTCTGATTAAACTTTGCTTTTTATACACACACAATGAAGCGAGACGTTTTTCCATAAACAATAACAGAGGATTTATTTTTGCTAAAAGTCCTGTTTACGTGACCACGTTTTCAAGCTGAAACCAAATATTTCGTGTTTTGCGCGCGTGTGTGTGTGTGTGTGTGTGTGTGTGTGTGTGTGTGTGTGTGTGTGTGTGTGTGCGTGCGTGTGTGTTTACTCGACAGCGGAGGTCGGCGCCACTGAAGACGCAACTTTTTCAAATCGGCTCCCAAGGGTGGAAGTTTTTGAAAAGGCTTGAAAATGTTTGTGAAGCTTGTTGTTGTCAGGGTTCATGTTTGTTCTGCTGCCTTTGTGCGTGACTGAGGCCACGTTTACACGTACCTGGGTATCTGAAAAAAAACTGTGATATTTCTCTGCGTTTGGGCTCATTTACACAAAAAAAACAGCTCCGACTCTCCACAAATGATGATTCCAGAAAACTCCATCCACTGTGGAGATCTGGATCAAATCTGCATCTCTGTTTTGTATCAAAAGGGGGGCAGGTGGATATTTCTGTCACAATTCATGACGTCCTGTTTTATTTTTTCTGGTTTCTGATTTCTGGCTCCACGCTTCTCACTACACTGCCCCCTACAGGTCTGGCTGTTCATTGCAGCTCTGAACCAGCCATATATGTGGGTCAGTGTAAATGAAGATTTGTTTTTAAACACAGAGACGGAAATATCCTTTAATTTCATTTTTTTTAACCTGGGTCCGTGTAAACGTGGCCTAACTGTGTCTCTTGTTTCAGGCTCCTTGGTTTCCCCTCATGTCTGGTTGCTGTTCTCCACCCTCATGTCTCTCAGCTGGGTCTCAGTGTGATGAGCTGCACCTGGTACTTTCAGGATAGAAGGAACTTAACTTGTGTGTTCGGGTTGTGGGTTCGTCTGTGTTTCTGTGTTAGAGCTCCCGTGTGCTGCCTCTTTGTTCTCATGTGCTGCAGCGTTCATGTTTTGTGGTCGTGTCCCTCGAGCTGCAGCTTCACTGTGCCTTGGACCTTTTCACCTCCTGACTGCAGGATTTCTGAGTGTTTTGGACTTTTTGTTTGAATAAAGGAGTTTTTCGTCCCACAGCAGTGTCTGGTATCCATTGAGTCCACCTAACCCCACACGGACCGTGACAAGTTGTTGTGCACACGCTCAGTAGATGGACCACTAGAACAATATTTGGTCAAGACAACAACAATGATGCATTTTTAGTGGAAAGTTTGACTATACGCTTCTCAATATTACATTTTTAAAAATCTGATTATTTCTCATTTTAATCTGCAGATTATCCTTTTAAATACTATTTTAAATATTTTCATTGAGCCCAAAAGCCTGAACTCACTTCTAACGCCACATCGTTCCATCACTTCTTCTGAAAAGTGGAGATTCGGAGTCCTGATCTTTGTTTCAGAGAGAAAATGTCACAGTTACACAACGGGAAGAGTCGCTGAGCTGCGGATGTGAAGTGAGTCAGTGTGTGAAGCCTCCTGCTTGTCCTCACACTCACAAAACCATTCAGGTAGTTACTGTACACACACACACACACACACACACACACACACACACACACACACACACACACACACACACACACACACACACACACACACACACACGCATGTTCACAGTTGCTACGTAACAAAACAACACCACTAAAGTGTCTAATCATAATTATGAAACTATGATGAGGCTTCACTTGGATTTATTCATCAAGCTTTATGTTCTATATTATTGGATCTGAACATTTCCAGTGAAACATTCAAGGCTGCACAGTTGAAGTAGAGTTGAAGGTAACTGAAATGAACACAAACTGCAATAAACATGATCAATATATGCAAATAATTCTGCACTTTGCCTCTTAGTTCATTGTGCTGTGATCATTTAGATCAAGAATCTACATTTGTCCTGCAGCGTTGTCGTGCAGGTAGAAAGTCATGAAACACACCGACTGACAGTCACTATTTTAATCCTCACCTCTTTGGATTCTGCGTGAAAGCTGGAATTTGCATGCTAAGGTAGATCATGCAAACTCCACAGAGGAAACCCCCCCTCCCCCCACCCACCCACAATCTAATCCAGATTCTCCCTCGGTGAGGCCACAACACAGGATTACAAAGAGGAGGTGTTCACTGCAGGGCAGAGAGATTTCTAGACTGTATCTGGTCAAACGTTCACTTGGATTTTCTCTTGTTGGATTATTTGAGCCTGAATGAAAAAGTGAGAGGAGCTGAGGAATACTTGAGCTTCACATGCTCCTTTTCAGATCGTTTGTCTTGTGTGTTGATGGAGAAAACTTCAGTTCGGCAACCTGCGATACGGCCAAGTATTACGTAACCTGCCGGTATTTGAGGATAGAAAGCTGGCCGACCACCTTGTAATACCACTTCCAACCACCAGGTGGTTTCATGAGACATTGTAACTCCAGTGTGGTCTAAGTCCAAACACAAAGTGTGAGACCCAACATCCAAGACAAAGATGAATCCAACAGTTCACAAGAAACTGACAATCAGTCTCACTACTGACACCGAGTGGACGACAGTGACATTACACCAGTCTGGCTTCATCTGCCTCATGCTAACATTAATGTCAAAATCTGATGCGGATGAGGAAACCATCTACAACAATCATATGTGTACTAGTTTAATGCTTTGCTTTTGTTGTATCGTCAATTTAATCGGTTTTATTTTTAAATTATGTACAAAACGAGAAAACAAATGAGTCAAAGTCAAAATTCCTATTTGTAAGTAAAAACTTAATGATATAGTCAAGACCACCGCACCCGAGACGAGTCAAGACCAAGTCTGCTCTCGAGGCCCACAGCAGCAGACCACTGAAGACTTTTCTGATTTTTATTCAGCGATGTTGGCCTTTTACACCACCGACGTGTCACACTTTACTTTTTAAAAGCACAAAAAACATGAGTCTCATGAGCTTCACTGCAAAACGTCTGTGTGCCCCGTTGAAAACACGGCAATCTGAATTCTTAATCGCCCTGCATTAATATTGGAAAATCACAAATGTCTGTGATTAAGTGCACGGCTCCGACATGAATCATAAACATAAACATCCTCTAATCCTCAAACCAGCCTCTGTAGTTACTCCACTCTGCACATTTAAGAGCTGGTGTTTCCAGCAGAGTCAAACTGTGTTGACTCTCTGAGTGCGTCGGCAGTATATTTCTGAATTTAGCTCCTGCGAGCGCCGGCATCCCATAACACAAACAGGGGGTGATTTATCGTAGCAGACAGCCAGTGTTCTCATTGTCAGGAGGCTGGTAATGGGAGCCAATTGAAGAGTGAAAGAAACATTGTGTAGCTCTGAGTGGAGGAACTATAGTGAGGAGCGCTGAGGGAATGTGCTGCTCTTTTCTGTCACTGCAGTCCTGCAGAGGACCTGGACCCCGTCACACTGCAAGACCTGCAGAGGACCTGGACCCCGTCACACTGCAAGACCTGCAGAGGACCTGGACCCCGTCACACTGCAAGACCTGCAGAGGACCTGGACCCCGTCACACTGCAAGACCTGCAGAGGACCTGGACCCCGTCACACTGCAAGACCTGCAGAGGACCTGGACCCCGTCACACTGCAGACCTCCACCACAGAGGAGATAAATGACACCTTTTTTTATTTTATATTTTAAGAGTCGTCACCTGATGTGTCCATCTCTCTTCAGTTGTCTTTAAGTCAATTCTTACAGTCTATTAGGGAAACAAACAAACAAACATAGAGCTCGTTTTGACCCTACCGCTTCCTCTCGTGGTTCTACATGAGAGAGTTCGACTGCTACGGATGTTAGTTAAACACTGATTAGCTGCAGCAACAATCATGGCGTTAGCATACCAGTTCTTTGCTCACACGAAAAAAAAACCTCCAAAACAAACATGGAGCCATTAACAAACATTGACATAGCAGAGCAACCCGTAATGTATTTAAAATTAAATACAGGCTCATTTGTAAATCACATTGGGTTCAACATTTATATTAGTCCCATTAGCAGTTAGCTGCTAGTAGCTAAGCTAAATAGAAGCGGGTTTATGATATGAGCTTCCTGTGTTGACGACCATTAAAATCTCCTGTTTTGGGGTACGCCCCCTTGTGGTCAGGTCTGGTTTGTTTCAGCTGAGGTCCAACACCAATAAACATGTTTTAACAAGGAAAAGTGTGACTTCCTGGTAGCGAGTCCTTCCATAACTGCTGGTCCAGCGAGAGTACATTGGATAAAGTCGAAGTGCTGAGTCGACTCTGTAAACTGAATACATTCCATGTGTTTTCATAAAATAGTTGTTTTTAAATCATTTAGGGAGGGGTGACCCCCCCCCCCCCCCACACACACACACACACACACACACACACAGGACGCTTCACTACAGCTCTGACTGAATGGTCGGTGTAAATCACAATATTTGTGCATAAACAGCTCATTTCTTCTTCTTCTATCAGCGTCTCTGTTAATAAACGTGTATTTATTTTACCACTCAGTGATCCGTTTCCTGTAAATCTGCTTGGCTGCTCCAGAAATTGCCCCCTTTATCTCCAGTAACCCCCCACCCCACCCGACCCCCGGGCTGTAACCCGAGGTTCCCACCATCCGCCCGGTGGCGGTCTGCAGGGCGCCGGAGTCGCACTCAGGCGTGAACGCGCTGTCTGACAGGTCAATGAATAAAATGAATAAAACGGGGCGAGTAATGGCTCAGGTGAGGCGGCCGCTCCACTCCAGCAGTCGCTGCCAGCACAAGATTTACCAAAACAGTTAAACCCCAACTCAAGAAATATTTGGATTAAAGCGTCACCGAGGTGCTGAAATGGAAATACATTTTTTTTTTTTTTTTTTATGACGGGGTAATTTCACGTAAGTGTGGAAAAGTTGAAGGAAAAAAAATCCTTAAAAAAATGTTTTGCTGCCGTTTTTAAAGGTCAAACTGATAATACAGCCTAAAAGAGACAATGGTGCTGAGCATGTCACTCACTCACCCACTCACTCACTCACTCACCCACTCACTCACTCACTCACTCACTCACTCACTCACTCACTCTCTCGCTTGATCACATTATTGAAATCAATTGTATATTATATTGGTCAGTCTTTTACAGTATAATATACTATAACCAACATAATTGATTTTATAAGCAGAATTGTGAAGTGATATTTAAAGGGGTCGTGTGAAACAACTTTTCAACACTCTCACAGGGTCTCCTTGGTCCCAAACTTAGTTTATCTAAGTTTATCAAAGTTCATTGCCCCAAATCCAGCTTTTCCTTGATTCTCCTCCATTAGAATATTGGATCATAGGAGCTGCATTCAGAATCTGCTGTGTCTGTGTGAGCCGGACTGGCTCCGCCCACACATGCCTCTCGTGGTGCCATGTGCCAGAGCAGGGCTGCCTGATTGTGCTGTTGTTTCTTTAAACAACTGCGAGGAGCGTCGGCGTTGTGCGATAACGGTTGTGATGTTGTGTATTGAATCGTTGTGTCCAGCCACTGTAGATGTGCTCTCCTGATGTCCCTGCTGTTCCCTGATGTCCCTGTTGTTCCTGTTGTTCCTGCGGTTCCCTGCTGTTCCTGTTGTTCCTGCTGTTCCTGTTGTTCCCTGATGTCCCTGATGTCCCTGTTGTTCCTATGGTTCCCTGCTGTTCCTGTTGTTCCTGCTGTTCCTGTTGTTCCCTGATGTCCCTGTTGTTCCCTGATGTCCCTGCTGTTCCCTCATGTCCCTGTTGTTCCCTGATGTCCCTGCTGTTCCCTCATGTCCCTGTTGTTCCCTGATGTCCCTGCTGTTCCCTCATGTCCCTGTTGTTCCTTGATGTCCCTGCTGTTCCCTGATGTCCCTGTTGTTCCCTGATGTCCCTGTTGTTCCCTTATGTCCCTACTGTTCCCTGGTGTCCCTGCTGTTCCCTGATGTCCCTGCTGTTCCCTGATGTCCCTGTTGTTCCCTGATGTCCCTGTTGTTCCCTTGTGTCCCTACTGTTCCCTGGTGTCCCTGCTGTTCCCTGATGTCCCTGCTGTTCCCTTATGTCCCGGTTGTTCCTGTGGTTCCCTGCTGTTCCCTGATGTCCCTGTTGTTCCTGATGTCCCTGTTGTTCCTGTGGTTCCCTGCTGTTCTTGCTGTTTGCTGCTGTTCCCTGATGTTCTCTGCTGTTCCTGCTGTTCTTGCGCTCCCTGAAGTTCCCTGCTGTTCCCTGCTGTTCCCACAGTAATCACACCAATCTCACTTTGCTTTTCACCGACTGTGCACAACCTTCCGATGTTCACAGCCTCAGGGATTGTACACGGTGCTCTGGACATCTTATAACTGAGAAGGAGTTTATGCGGCAGTGTGCTTTCATCTGCAGGTTTGAAGAAGTGGGTGGAGCCTCGCTGACAACGTAGTGACACCGTCAACACCTAATGGGTGGATTGTTCTCCAGACAATCACACCTGAAGCTTCCCCACTTTACAGCCAGATTACAAGTAAGAAAACGCTGCAAAAATTCAAAATATCTAAAGTGCTTTGTAACGAGATACAGCCAACATGTTTCAATAGGATTAAAAAAGTTACCCTTCTTCCTCCCCTCCTTTTTGAACATGTAACTCACATATTGTAAAATGGGAGCATGTGTCGAGTGATCTATGGATTTCTTCTTTGGATGAGTGTCTTTCTCTCTATTTTTCATTCATTCTGTTTGCTTCTCTTGGTTGTTGTTTTTTTTGTTAGATTTTTTTCTATGTCTTGAAATAACTAAATAAATAAAATGGTATTTTATCAACTTGTTAAACATTTTTTTTTATAAATGTTTATCTCGAGAGTGAAGGTCCTAGGTTTGAATCCCGAATGCAACAACACGATCAAGCCACATCAACAGGAATTCCATTGCAACTGTTTATAGACTTGATGGAATAGTAAATATCAGTGATCCAGGATGACGGATGTGACGTGAAGATGTGACAATAAAGTTGCCCAAATTTAATTAAAATCTGTCAAGACGTTTTTGTGTTATTTCAATAATAAACAAGAAAACAAGCAACGCAGCAGGAATGAGCACATTTACCTCCTGGTGAGTTTTCTTGCAGGTAGTTTACAAAACGCTCTTCTAATGAAGACCCCATGAGATTATAATCTGACCACTCCTCCTCTCGTTGCCGCGAATCGCCTAGTTTCTCCTCCGACGTCTCGTAACGGGCTGAACCCTGACCGCCGTCGTCACCGTGTTGTCATGGCGACAATACGAGGAAGTCTAAATGCCGCTAATTGTTGCACCGATGTATTCGCCGTCTCGATGCTTCGGCGCCGCCGCGTCTTGAACCCAGGCTGCTTCTTCCGCCGTCGCCGCTGCACGCCGCAGATGAGAAATTAGTCGAATTTCAGCCGAAAGAAATCAATGACTAATGAGCCATGAAATTCCTTTATTCCTTCTTTGGCAATTTCTCCCAGAAATGATTTTGTTTTTGCACGAGCTGTTGTAGTAATCACTGCAGTTCAGCTTGGCGATGGTGTGATTTCAGTCTGACACCGAACTCCACCGCCGCTGCTTCAGTAAAACTTTGTTTCTACGTCCTGAGAAACTACTTCTCCCATTAAAGGTTCGGACCCATGTAATTACCTACATTTTCAATTACATTGTTTTTTTTCCCTTTTGCTTTTGAGTGCAACAATAATGAAGAAATAATGAAATGAATACAAAGTGATAAATTAGTGAGAAAAACAAAGCGAGCCTGATATTTGAGGTTATTCTCACACAGTCCTCATTAAGAGTGTGCTCGCACTCGTTAGGTTAAAAAAACAAAAGGTAGTGATACGAATGCTGCAAAATTAACTCTGTTATTTACACAAGTGTCACTCAGAATTATGCCTTTTTTTCTTACCAGAAAAACAAAAGACATTGAAATAAACCCAGAGAGCTGTCAGGGGATGCAGGAGGTGTGTAGATGGACACAAGCACAGACTCATAAAAACCCGTTTATTGTCGGAAAGGTCCAGGGGAAACAAAAAAACACAAGGAATCCAGAACAATGGGTGACATGATGACAAGACGATCTGACAAAGACAACAGAGGGGCAGAGTTTAAATACACTGAGAACACTGGGGGACACAGCTGGAACTCAACGAGGGGTCGACACCGAGGCAGAAGGTCATTGGTTAATAGGAAACACCAGGTGAGACACACAGACTTGACCAGAACTCTGATGTGTTCTTGATCAACAGATATCGTTTGGGGGCGGAGCCTGATGATGGGCTGGAAGATGGGAGGTTTTAGTTGGATTAGATTAAAACGTGTGAATGTCAGTGTTTTCAATAGGTACGGAAGATTAATCCTGAACTACGGAGAGATTACTGGTTCAGTGTGACAGTGGGTTAAATCAGCTGAAGTTCCATCAGACGAACGATGAATAAACTTACTTTATTGATCCACTTGAAAAATATATCTCTGTATTGAATCCATTTTAGTCACGATTAATCTGGAATATACATTTCTAGGAGCAGTGGGCAGCTGCTGGAGGTCAACGGTCATTCTCAGGCAGCCAGACTTCTGCTTCTCAACTAGTGGAGGAAGATGCTATAATCTGGATGTTGGTGGGAAGATGCTCTACAATCTATTCTAGATCTTAGAGGAGGAAGATGCTCAATAATCTGATGTTAGAGGTGGAAGTTGCTCTATAATCTGGATTTTAGAGGGGAATGTGCTCTCTAATCTATTCTAGATGTTAGAAGAGGAAGATGCTCTATAATCTATTCTAGATGTTAGAGGAGGAAGATGCTTTATAATCTATTCTAGATGTTAGAGGAGGAAGATGCTTTATAATCTATTCTAGATGTTAGAAGAGGAAGATGCTCTATAATCTATTCTAGATGTTAGAGGAGGAAGATGCTTTATAATCTATTCTAGATGTTAGAAGAGGAAGATGCTCTATAATCTATTCTAGATGTTAGAGGAGGAAGATGCTCTATAATCTATTCTAGATGTTAGAAGAGGAAGATGCTCTATAATCTATTCTAGATGTTAGAGGAGGAAGATGCTCTATAATCTATTCTAGATGTTAGAGGAGGAAGAAGCTCTATAATCTGGATGTTAGAGGAGGAAGATGCTCTTTAATATGATGTTAGAGGTGGACGTTGCTCTATAATCTGGATTTTAGAGGGGAATGTGCTCTATAATCTATTCTAGATGTTAGAGGAGGAAGATGCTCTATAATCTGGATGTTAGAGGAGGAAGATGCTCTATAATCTGATGTTAGAGGAGGAAGATGCTCTATAATCTGGATTTGAGCTTCAGATGACAATGAACAAACACAGTCCCATAACAGCTGAGATAAACGACTGACATGCAGACAGACTGAAATTCGAGACACACACTCCTCGACAAGCTCTGGATTATCCTGCTCGGCTATAATTTGTCCCTCTGATAGTGAGAACTGTTGCGTTCGCCTCAAACAAAGAGTTTCAGTTGATCCAGAATGTCTCAGAGGATCTCGACGTGCAAGTGACAGAACAAGACGTGAAGAAGGACTATGTGGTTGGACACGGCGAGTGGAGGAGGTTCAGTGCTGTGTCTGTTCTCGCCGCGGCTCCTCAGGAGCTCCTCACAGCCAAGACGTCTGTCAAGACACAAAGCCTCTCCCAGCTGCAGGCTGAAAACAGCTTTTCAAACGACGGCACGGCTTCAAAACACACTAAAGTGATGACATTCACGTTTTTAAATAAAACATTTTCTTGTAAACTGAAGTGTATATTCTTATATTTTCTCATATATGTTTTATTCCTTGTTTTACTATCATGCTGCTCCGCTTTGTAGTTTGCAGGCCGGCTCCAAAGAGTCCGGACGGAGTCAAGGGTCAGGTCAAATGTTACACCATATATCTTCTGTTTGGACTTCTGGAAGTTAGGAGATGTCCTCAGTGAGACCAGACGCTATGGCATCAGTGATGCTTATTGTCGTGAACCAATTAGTTGCATGTGTTCTCCACCATATAAGCGACGGAGTTTCCTTTGTGTGTCAGAGTTGCATATCGGAAGTCGCTTCTCTCACCCCGTCATGTCATCAGCTTATGATTTTTTTTTTTATGTCATCCTATTCGATATTAAACATTTTTTAACCAAACGAAGAAGCATCGTTGAAGCCTGTTTTTATCTCCAGCTTCCACCCTGCACTGAAGTTTCCTTCAAAACATTTGCAGAACTTTCAGAAACCGCGTTCGAAAGAGAGAGAGAGAGGTGCCCCGGCGAGTCCCGGCCAAAGGAGTTCATCAACGCTGAAGAATAAAACAGTTCTGCATAATTTGCAGCACCTGAGATTACAATCACGTGCACATTTTCATCCCGTCAACGAAACACTTCGAATTTAACGGTGATTGTGGCTCTATTTTCCCTCTGATTTGTTGTCAAACCGATGCAAAATGAGCAGGTACTGATGAGGACCGCTGAAGAAAAGACCAATATCTACATTAGAAATACATGAAATGTATCAGAAGGCGTCTAAACGTGAGGGTTCTGTTTGCGGCTGCCGTGTCGAGGAGGCGACGGGACGGCTGCTATACGTTTGGAGGAGGAGCGACACTGCTGGTTTATTTGGAGACGGCCAGCCGGCTCTCTTTGTTGCCGGACAGCTGTTGGGCTCCGTCGCTACAGTTTAAGGCTTTTGGCTTGTGTGGAGGTGATTTATTCCGTCAGCGTGGAGGAGCCTGCAGCTCGCTGTGCAGAGGCATTTCAGATTGACGTGTTTAATCAGTCATTTCATACACACCGCGAGGGGGAAGATATCTAAACACCAGCTTCTCGCTGGTTTCACCAGACATCACACACCTCATAGCCACACTAAATGTGAGTCGACCTCCTTCCCTTTCATATGGTTCATATTTCCAACAACAAGACCCAATCTTGATGTGATGGATAATTAAGAGTTCACTATATTGAGAACAAAGGCATGTTAGCCGTTAGCTCATTAAGATGCTAAATCGCAACATAGCAAAATCAATTGTGAAACACTGAGGACACAGATAAACCTCGACCTGACTCAGTGCGCTCACAGCAGGGTTTCTGGATACTCGCCGAGCCCACACATTAGCTACGAGCTCTGGAGCATCTCCATGGCAACAGACGCTGATCTCCTTTGATATCCCCCTTTAGGGAATTACTTTGGTTAGGCACTAACTTCCCAAAATGTAATTGATTGGTCCTCGGATGGTAAGAAATCGTCCCTGAAGATTTGATACAAACCAATAAATAAATACAAGCAGAAGAAAAAACATTCCCCCAACTTTGGTTGGCGAAGATAATGAAACAACTGGTACCTGACTGGATCGTCACCAAAGGTCTGCCACCTTGTGGTGGTTAGTGGTGGTGCAGTGCATGGAAGCGCTCTGCTGGCGGGATGTTTGTCTCCTGGCAGGGTCACTTCGCTCAAAGGGCGAAGGTCTGCTGGATCCACTGGTCCTCCGGGTTGGGGGGTTGACCACAGGACTAACAGTCCCATTCAGGTAAACACTCCCGTTCCGGCAGCGGGAACAGAGGAAATCAACACTCCTACAGTAGATCAACCGACTGACCAACTGACTGACCAACCGACTGACCAACTGACTGACCAACTGACTGACCAACCGACTGACCAACTGACTGACCAACCGACTGACCAACTGACTGACCAACTGACTGACCGCTTATGTTTGACAGCCCTTGTGTTGATCTTTAAAAGTCTAATGGGGTCCATGTTTCAGTGGGTCGAGGTTGTTTCCGCAGCCAGAAGGAACCAACATTGGCCGAATGGTCAAAATGTTACTTATAGGTCATGAGTGAAGTCAGTCAGCAAATCCTGGACTATTTGTCGCTTTATTTTTCCGAAGAAGACAGAAGGAATTTTCTCCAGTTGGAGCAGAGTCGATAAGAAGCTTCTCCTTTCAGCTCGTCATTCAGAGAAACCCTTCAGAGAACAAGCAGGGCTGTAAACTCACACTCAACCAACTGCACAGGGCGGCGCTGCCACTTGACAAGTTCTGCTTTCAGTACACACACGCACGCACGCACGCATACACACACACACACACACACACACACACACACACTCTTCTCCAAAAGAAAAAGCAAAGAACACACAAGCTCTCGTGTCCTGCTGCAAACCTGCAGCGAAAAGCAACAAGTTCACTTTGAAAGTTTGTCAAAATAAGTCAGGGAAGAAAAAGGAAAAAAAAAAGAAAAGAAAGAAAAAAAAGAGTAATGACACTCCATCGTTGGATTTAGCAGCTCGGAGTCTTGTTTCTATGGTTATCTGAAGGTCGGCGTGCACTTAAATATAAACATTTCACAGGTAAGTACGGAATGACGCAGCGCTCTGAGTTTACAGTGAGTGACATCAGATCTTTCTTTTCTAATCTTAGCCCCGTCGGCGACACCGTCAAACGGACAGCGGTCGATAAGTTGCGGCGGGCGGAGGAACCGGCCGGCCGGCTTTTTGCATGTGTTCAGAATTGCCAAAAGAATATCTTAAAGAGAGAGAGAGAGAGAGAGAGAGAGAGAGAGAGAAAATGAAGCAGACCCGGGATGGCAGAACATCAGATTTCTGCCTCGCGCGCACCGAAACCAGCGCTCTTTCCATGGCAACCGTATCAGTGGCTGTTTGGCAGCCGCCTGCAGTGTACCAACCAAATGACAAATCAACAACGCTGATTCCATCACACTTCCACTGAGACGCCTTTCATTCCCTCGCTGTGTGCCGCGCCTGTGCCTTCGCTGTGTCTGCCTGCCAAGATATGCCTACTGCAGATCAAGATTAGAGCCGCCCAACGAAAACCAGAATGCTAAGTGGGCCTGTGGGATGGAAGAGGGGGGGGGGGGGGGAATAATAGGAATATTAATAATAATAACATGAGTGTAGGTTTTATTTCAGCTGTGACGGGAAGGAGACACAGTCTGGATGACCCTCCGTGCCTTCATCACACAAAATAAAAGACACTCATTATATTTACAGTGTTGGACTGAAACACTTATCCTTTATTTAGATATCATTATGGCACAAGTAGGAATCTGTGTGGCTTATTAATTCTTCCACGCGGTTGGAAAGCCCGCTTGTTTTTCCTCAAACGGCATTTGTGGGATGGGCAGCAGAGCCGAGTGTGACTGAAGAGACTCAAAGTCCACTGGTGCAGCGACCAGGAGCCGGAGCGGGAGTGGAGGAAGTGGCCCGGCAGCTCGTCCTCTCGCCACTCACGCCCTGACGAGTCCCGTCCGTCCACCGACTCCCTCTTCGCTGGCGTCCAGTGCTTTGGTTGAACGACGAGCGAGCTTGAGCTGAACGGGGTCAGAGGTCAAGGGTGGGGACGGCTCGCAGGGCAGGGGAGGCCTCGTTTAGGTAAAAAGGAAAAAAAACTAAACAAAAACGGAGCATGTTGCGCACTGACTGTGCTCTGAGTCACTGAAAACGACTTTCTGACTCCGTCTCCATGGGAACGGAGGAAACGCGACTTTTCTGAAGCACTGCTGCTGGTCCTGCGCACCAACGACCGGAGTAAATAGTTCTTGTTCTTGTGCTAGTAGACAATCAGAACAACGTTTCCTCCAAAGTGAGATGACTCCCAGTCCATATTCGCCTGGGACTTGGTACTTTTATTTTGACAGTCACCGTAATAACAATCCAACTTGGTCCAGAACAGCAGTCCCCAACCCTTTTTGGCTCCACGGGCCGGTTTAGTGTCAGACTATATTTTCACAGACCAGCTTTAAGGTGTGGCGGATAAATACTACAAAATAAAATGATACAACCAACACAAAAACTGTGGTATTTTGTAAATATAATAATAAAGGTGAATCACTGTGTACTTGTAAGTCTTTCTACTTACTGGTAAGTTATTCTTCTCCTTCTCCTCTCCTCTCTGGACTTTTTCGTCTTTGCAAAGAAACTTTCCAAACACAACAGTTTTTCCTCATGTGGCTATTGGTTTAATATCAGCGCTAATGTGTCACGGCGACGACACAGCCGAGTCATAGATGGATGGGATGGAGAGGAGCCGGTCACTTTTCAAAATAAAAGACTGTTCAGACGTGGACAATAAATAAAATGGAAATAATGTAAGTTCTTTATTCTTTTAGAGTGGCCCGGTACCAAACGAGGCCCGGTCCGGTACCGGGGGTTGGGGACCGCTGGTCTAGCATGTCCGTGATCTCATAGTGTGTTAATGTTCAGAGTGTCTTGTTCTCTGCTGCATGTGTTTGTGGTTTCAGTACAAAAACAAACAGCAGCACCAACTCGTGGCCCAACATGCTCACTACATAGGTTTTTCTGATGTTTCCATGGAAACGTGAAGCTTTTCTCAAGGCTACCACAAACAGCGTCTGAGAGGAAAGACACCATCGTGGGAGAATTGTTGGTTAAATCCGCGGTCGCGTCTCAAACTGGTGGTGCTCAGAGCTCAGATCTACGGCGGAGGAGTGATCGGCGACCCGCTATCAGACTGTCAGTTATTTGGGGCGTCACAGTGGCAGCTTAAACCAACCAATAGTATGACAGTATAAGTTTTTCCGTGCCACACCGGAATGCTAAGGTAAAATGCGAGTACGTGTTTACGAGCAGTAAAAACATTTTGGGGGTGCACGCTAGGGCCACCTAGTAGGGCGGGTACTACAACATAACAATAAACTACTTAAACATAAACCCTCATCTAATTGTTCAGCAATGCTAACGCTCCGCAAAAACTCGAGCTTCACCCTGTTGCCAAGATGGCTCCAGCTACTTTCATGCTGTTTGCATTTTTCAGGAGATGCTTCAGGTTTCTTACCCCCGTTTGTCATCCATAAAACTTCAGTGCTTTGAAGAAGCAGACAGAGAAAGCACTAAAAAGCTTTGCTAACTTCACATCCAGCTCGCCAACTGTGTTTAGCAGAAGCCATGCAGGAGAAGCTCCGGGTGTGACTCCGCCCACCTGCCTGCTGCTGGAGCTTTCAGTCTGGTCGCTCCGGTCTAAGATCCTTTATCTGCTTTTCTTCCTCCAGCGAACACCTTGTGAAGGATTTTTTGGTCAATTCGTGACAGAATTTTCTTTTTCCGCCGCCGTCATCTCCCGTCTGGTCGCTGTCCCATTCTTCAGTTTGCGTCCATATTGCAGACTTTGATTGACAATTGTCATGACGAATCAATCAGACTGGATGAAGAAAGACACAAAAAGCGTTGATTGGCCAGAGGAGTATCTTTAAGTAGCCAATCAGAGACCACATGGAAGCCAAATGTTTAAGAACACACGTACACACTCATTTGACCGGCGCCCCGCCGCTGACACGTCTGTATTTAGATCCACACAAGTAAACAACCCAGATAAACTCAGTATGGAATGAGAATGCTGAAAAATCAAAAGTCAGACACAGTTTAGGAGTGAACAGATTTTTTTACTTTTTACTACGCAAATTATATTTGTCTAAATGTTTTTTCCTGCAATTGTGATGGGGTGGCGCTCCAGCGCCCCCTATTGACAAGCCGCCACTGCTAACAAGTACTTACTTAAAGCAAAATTGGCATCAGCAGTTCGACTCTCCCCGAGCCACGACTGCATCCATGTTCTTCTCTTCCTCTTTTGGAGATTTTTCTGGAGATTACAGAGAGAAACCCGACATTATGACCATTTGTTGAGATGTTTGCGATTTAAAGAACTTCACCTAACTCAATGTAAACATCATTCTGTGGACGCCTGCTCTTCATTCCCGTTATGCGATGATGAACTTGAGTCATTTCAGTTCAGTCCTCTCCCCACCTCTGCTTATTTCTTCACCTTTGACTGAACGCTCTGAAGTGGAGATGTTGAACCCCGGCCTGTTTGTGTGGAGCTTTTATTAAACTGTACCGCTTTTACGAAAAATAAAACATGTGCAAGAAGTGTTTTTACCAACCAGCAGGAAACGTAACCTTTTATTCCGAACTAAATATACAACAGCACCGGAAAACGGTACCTACAATGTAAATATATGATATTTTAGCAGGAGAACTGAAACAATAGACAGATCTGGGAGCTACCTACACATATTTACTTGAACCGGATTTGGAACAAAACTTTCTCCAAAGCGCGTCTCAGAGATGTTTGATGAGCTCCAGGAACATCACAAAGCAGCAGCCAGCAGACGACTGCAGCTCCTCGTCCATCATGAGCTCGTCATTCAGCTGTAAGATGTCCAAACACACAAGGTCCACCGCACTGTCACTTTCCTATCAAGAGCTTCTCGATACAGTCAAAACATCACAGTAATACTGAGGAACTGCCAGGTATTGACTGTTATCGTGGAATAAAACACTCACTCATTGCACTTTTCTTTGGACCGTTTTTCAGCCAGAATATTAAAGAAAATACAAGAGTTGTCATAAATGAGTCCGACTGAAGTGCTGCACTGACGGTGTTTGTCTCCTCGAGCTTATCCTCACAGTGCATTATTACATCCACTCATTTCAAATTGTTTGTAGATTAGAAAACGTTTCTAAACAAAAATATAAAAAGAAATGTGTCTGTAATAACTCAAGTTGTTTCTCTGAAATCAACCCTCATTCCCTCTCTCACCCCTTCAGCATGTGAAACACTGATGAGGTACTCGAGTAACAAATATGAGAAACAAGTGTCACTGATTGTTCAAGCAGAGAGCTTTTGCTTGTATTTGTTTTTTGTTATTTTTAAAAATAACAAAAACTCCGTCTCAATGGAGATTATGACCAAAGTTCAGTTCACCTACGCCCCCTTGAGGTGAGGCAGAGTACTGCGTGCCTCACTTGCTTCACTTTTCTCTGCACTTTACTGTTACGATCAATGACAAGGATTCTCTCACACATACATTAAAGACATGAGCCAGACCGTAGAGAGTCCTGCTGTAGAACAAATATTAGAGTACAGTTCATGTTGTTGATCTGCTGAGGAACAGAAAGGTCATGTGACCCAGTTTGTGTTGGATCACATGAGGCTCAGCTCTCCACTGCCTCACCAGGATTTCATCCACTAATACTCACATTCTGGCATTTCTCCTTAATAAAATGTCAAACATGTGTAGAGTCATACTGAAAATGCATGTTTAACACAAATCAGTGGAAAATATTCATATTTATTTAATGTACTTTTTTCTTTTTCATGATGGCAGGTGAGACACACACACACACACACACACACACACACACACACACACACACACACACACACACACACTCACAGAGACAATGAGAGAGAGAGAAATCAAGAAATCCTCTCTTTTGTTGAAAATTATCTATAGAAAAAGAAGTAAATACAGTTCAAAGCCCATCATTAGTTTGTTGGTCTAAATATATTTCAACAGTATTATAGTTTATTCATATACATATATATATATATATATATATATATATATATATATATATATATATATATATATATATATATATATATATATATATATATATATATATATATATATATATATATATATACATTTTTTTAAAACACATTCTTCTTGCTTCCATAGAATTGGCCAGCCACCACTGATACAAACCAATAAATAAAGAAATACACGCAAGTGAAAACATAAACTCCCCCAACGTTCATTGTCGAAAGTGATTAATGGCCAAAAGATTTGGACCTTGCTCTGTTTTTGTCTTTTAAGCAAACTATGTCCACCTCCAGACTTGGCAGTTTTATTTTGACGATCACAGTAATTGCAATCCAACTTGGCGGTCTGTCCACTAGAACGTCCGTGTTCTCCCACTGTTAATGTTTAGAGCGTCTTGTTCTCTGTGGCATGTGTGTGGTTTCATTACCAAAAGAAACAACAGCACCAACTAGTGGCCGCAATGCTGTTCCTTGAATTAGCTGCCAGGAATCTCATAGGAGGTTTAATTTCATGTGCTTGGCTGTGAGGCTGAAATGTCTGTGGCCTTGGCGATCAAGCCACCATGTCTGGTCAGAGCGGTGTGGATGCACTGCTGCAGTGCCGCTGCAGCGCTGCTGCAGCACCGCTGCTGCAGCAGCGCTCCAGGTTAAAATGACTTGGTTCACGTCGACACATTAACACACAGAGGAATTAACACACACACCAAACTTTGGAAATGTTTAGGGGAAAAATGATAATAAAAAGCTTTTTTTGGAGCTCGAAAGTAGATTCTTTTTTGTCGTTTTTGTCATTTTTGGAACAAATAATCAATTAATTATTCACAAAAACATAATTACCCAGCGATTACAGGAGCCTGAAAATAACCAGCAGTCCTGAAGCCTTAATCCTGAAATGAGGCAAATCCTATTACGTTAATGGAAAGCTGATTCGTCCAATACTTTAAGTCCTCAGACGTCTCAAGCAGGGCTGGTAATTTCATGTCATTGTTGGGAGGTCTATAAATAAAAACATCTCTGTCAGGGTCCACCACACTAAATCACTGCAAAGGAAGGGGACTTTCTATCTCTGCAATTAGAAAATGCTCCGTCTTGATCAAAATGACGTTAGAGGACAAATAACTTCCTTCATATTGATCTTTTATCCAGATGCAGACGTCCCATCGCCTCCACCTCCAACCTCAAGCCTCACAAAGTCAAACACTCAAGCCAAGAAGAGGTTGTTTTTTTTAACGGTTTTATTTCCCCCGCCACGTTTTGTCGCAGCATCAGTGTCAAATTCCCTGAAACTGACCAGTCAGCTCTCACTTGGAGAAGCTCGCAGCCGCTGCTCCATCACAGCAGCAGCTCATTAGCAGAGAAGCTGCTGATGTGAAGCCACACAAAGTCCAGCCTGTTGACTGGTGGGTGGGGAAGCACAAAAAAACAAAACAAAACAAAAAATCCCAACAGATGCGTTTCGATCACAGTTCTGCAAATAAGCACAACTTGTGAAAAAGCTGCGGAATGAAATTAAACAATCTACTCCACAACTGCTTGTGCGGTTAATCCCACACAGGGGCATGTTGGAGGCGGATTATTTATATAACAGTTACATTTCCAAACCTGCCGTACAGTTTCAGACCCAATGCAACACATCTGGAGCGCCGTGCAGAATAAATGAGCTGAATGTGATTTAATGTTAAACATATAGAGAAAACCATTCATCTCACTGGGGATCAATGACAGGCTGCAACACAGTTCAATCAATAATCGTATCCACCCCCCTCTGATCACAGCGAGACCCCCACCCTCCCCTTTACATCCTGACACACTCCATTTATCAACTACAAAATTTACATGCAACCAAAAAGAAGCACTTTTTTTATTATGATGAAACCTGAATAATTGCAGTTTGTTTCGCTGCACAATAAACCGACATCAGCGGCTTTACAAGGACATGATTGCCAACATGTTTTATAAATCAGTAGTGCGAGACCTTAAAATGCAAATATTCTATCGCTGTCGCGGTATCTGGATACTGATTTTGAGAATCGACTGTCCTGCTGGTGGTGCTGCGAGGTTCAGTCTGAAAGGAGTCACACTTCACTTCCTGAAGGTTCTCCAGCAGTACTGATCGTCTCCACACCTGGACCGATGCTCCAGAAGAATAAAGTGTGTCCTCTCTCTCCCTGGCTTGTTCCAGGTTTTAAAAAGTGTGTTGCTCCAACCAGCCAATCAGAAATCAAACCCATAAAGGAATGCAGCTCCGAGGATCCAATATTCTAATGGAGGAGAATCAAGAAAAAACTGATTTGGGGAAATAAACTTTAAATCTGTTTTTTTGGTCAATGAGACCAAGTAATGTAAAAAAGCTGGATAATATGAGCCTTTAAAGGAGGTCCCACTTGGGTTATACACAGTGTTCCTGATGTTTTGGCTGTTGAGTACAAAGAGAAGATGTTTTCCAACTAGAAAGTCGCAGATTTCGATACCAATTTTGTGACAGACAAATGATAAATATAAACAAGTTTAATTATGTGATGAGCAACAACTGAATTCTTTTGATTCTTCTAAACTGGAAAAAAAGCTTGATAATAATTACAGTTTCAAACTCCCATCATGGGAATGAAACTCATCATTTTCCATCACAGAATCACGGAAGGGAACCGCTAGGAATGAACCATAATCAGAAATAATGTATAGATAATCATTGTTTGTGTTTGAGGACCAACCCAGTCACGAGACTTGTTCGTTTTCATTTGTGACGTCGCTCAGCGACGGCGTGCAGGCCGTGCGGGTTCCCATCAATCTGCAGACATGTGGCCTCAGCAGCCAAACTGCTGGCATGGCAACAGCGAGGGTTCAAACCCTCCTCCCCCCTGCTCCAGGCTCCACCCCATCCAATCTTCTCTCCCAGTGAAACCATTAAATTATCAATCCACAAGCCCTCAGGGTTCATATCACCACCTCATCGCTCTCTCTCTCTCTCTCTCTCTCTGTCTCTGTCTGCCTGCCTCGCTCGCCCGCTCTCTGTCAATATTTACAGAGTTTCTCATAGACTCGCCCAGGTAATAGTGTCTTATTCCCAAGGCTCAGCACAGTGCAAACACACACACA
Source organism: Blennius ocellaris (assembly GCF_963422515.1). Taxonomy (NCBI): domain Eukaryota; kingdom Metazoa; phylum Chordata; class Actinopteri; order Blenniiformes; family Blenniidae; genus Blennius; species Blennius ocellaris. The sequence goes on along the minus strand of NC_137662.1, from coordinate 1,890,673 downwards.
CACACACACACACACACACACACACACACACACACACACACACACACACACACACACACACACACACACACAGTGAAGTGGCCATTCCATCTAAATGAGAGCGATTCAACCTAACAGTCCCTGCTGACTGCTACCACTGTCTGCTGTCTGTTTGTGTGTGTGTGTGTGTGTGTGTGTGTGTGTGTGTGTGTGTGTGTGTGTGTGTGTGTGTGTGTGTGTGTGTGTGTGTGTGTGTGTGTGTGTGTGTGTGTGTGTGTGTGTGTGTGTGTGTGTGTGTGTGTGTTCCGCCGATAGCTCACTGTCCCTCCAGGTAATCTCATGGTTGAGAAGAGAGCGAGAAGAGAGGGAGACATCCCCGCTGCAATAACTAGAAATATCAAAAATGACAATAAATATGTATATTCCTATAGATGTATGCATGTGCAGGTGGCGGACTGATGTATTCTGTGTATTACTCACCTCTCTATCTGCTCCCACCTCCTTCCTTCAGTGCTCAGGTTTTCTGCCCCCCCCCCTCCCCCAGCTGAACACTTTATTTTTCCTGAACTAGAACCCAAATTAAGAGGAAATACAGAAATCCGTATAATCTACAACACCAAAGGTACATTTTATTGACTTATAAGAGAAGATAATCGTTTGTTATTGAAAGTATAACGCTCCTCTTGAATCAAACCAAAACAGCTACGCGGCTGCAGCAGGTCGATGTGATGATCAATAACCTGCAGCGATGCTCATGTTGCTATTTTAGAAATGTTTTAGGATGGCAGTCATTTATTCACCACGGACTCCCACAGTCTGTCTCCAGGAGCTGCGAGGCTGCTGATGGTGTGGATGAAAGTCCAGTTCAGTCTTGTGCTTCGAATGAAAACCTCTTGTCGTCTCGTTGTGTTCAAATGCAGGACGTCTCTTCCAATCCACCCTCCCTGTCGCTCAACCTCCTCAACTCAGAGAAATCAGACCTCGGGGTTTTGGATTCTTCTCTCAGACACCCGGACGTCACACTTTCCTCCTCATCTATTGTCGAGTTCTTTCACAGATAGACTTTGTTCCGTCCTCTCGGTTGGTTGGAGGTTATTCTCAATGGGGATGTTCCAGGTTTGATTCCCCATCTCCTCCTGTCCTGCCAAGGAATCGATGAGCAAGACACTGAATTTTACTATGAGGATTCATTCCCAAATGCCAAGGTCAGAGCCTGAATGGGCGATATGTTGTGATCTTCTTATTTGCTGGATTCTTATGCACGGAATGAACAAGAAGCACTTCACTGGAGTTTTATTGGAACTACAGAAACAGACTAAATTAAGGAAACGCTTCATTACCGATTTGCCTTTTAGACATTATCATTGCTTATTACTTCAGGAGTTGTATTTTTTTTTATTATCATAAAATGAACATAATATTCATTTTGTAGAGAAAGCAAGCCTTCAATCGAGGTCTAAAATGTATGTAGTGGGAAAATATGAAAACCTGGATGGTAGAGGACGGTCCTCCAGGGGTTCATATCATTCCACCTTGAACATGTCTTCAGACTCTGTCTCACCCCAGGACAAAGACTCATTTGTCATATCAGGCATCATCAATAAAAACCTCTTCACCAAGCAATCCCCTCTGACCTCCTCCACCTCCTCCACCTCCTCCACCCAGTCACAGTCCCTCGTGCCGAAACACATTTCCCACCACTGGTTGGGCGCCGCGCTCCGCCTGTTCCTGTACGTGGAAACATCATCGGTCTCCTCAAAGTTACTGAATAGATTCACAACCGTATCGTTCAGCGAAACTCTGAAACAGCGCGTTGCTCTGACGTTTGACCGTTTCAGTGCTTCGGTCAGGGGGAACAGCTTCCGGTGCCGAACTCGTCTGCACTGAACAGCTGCAACCGGCCGCCGCCGCAGGCGAGCGCGCCGCCATGCATGACCGCTCGCTAAAGCGAAGCCCGTTTAGGAGGCGCTTGATTTGACATGCAGCGGAGCGTGCCTTGGAAACTTCAATATCGCAGTCCATCATGTCCGCTTAATTGTGGAAAGCAAGAATCATGACGGAGATTAATATTCGATTAATTGTGCCACGGCGCTCCACCAGAGAGCGAGCCGGGGAAACCATTTCTCCACCTCAATAAGTCTTCACTGGATGCAGCGGGAACAAGACGCTCAGAGCGCCAAGGGACTCTGCGATGGACTACGACATGGCCCCGTCCAGCAGTTCCAACCGTTCAGGACTTCCTCGGACTCTTCAACACTTCACAAAGGCTCAGGCTTGAGGTTTCCGACGCCATCGGTCGGGAGGAGATGCTGAGAGAGAAGAAGTAGCACCAGTGTGGACTGAAGATGTTGGATGTGGGTGAGAGCAGAGCTCCATAAGAGATGGTCACGTTTATTCATAGTTGTGGCTTGTGGCTTTGCATCAGAGGAGAAAAATACAAGAGGTTTCCTGCTGCACATAGCGCCTCAGGCCACGTAAAGAAAATATACTGTATTTACTGGATTATAAGGCACACTTTGTGTTTTTGTTGTTTAGCTGGTGATGCATCATATAGAAAAACGTGGCTTACGTACCAAAACATGAAGGTACATACCATCGACAACCACTAGGTGTCCCTTTATGGCAGTAGAATGCTGCTACAGAAGAAAATCCTCCATTACTGTATTGGATTGAAGGATTTCTCGTATTAAACCAGTCGAGAAACAAATTCAGAGCTTGTTCTGGACCAGCAGTTAATCTCAGTATTTCTGCCTTGGTTTTCTTCCAAAATGAGCTCAATTGTGGGTTTTTTTTTAATATTTCTTCCAACCACATGTGATCTGGCTTGAGTTTTTACATTGACTGTCCCTCCATGTCATCTTGTGTTGTGTGACGTGTCTGTAATCAGCTGGGATGACGGACCTGTCACCTTTGGCTCATCATTCACACCGGAACCCGTTTTTTTAACCGAAGAAACAAAAACTAAAAAACATCCTGAGTCCATCAGGCTGCAACCATCACCACGAGTTGAAGACACAATGTAAGAAACAACACAAATGTTCACATGTTGCATTGAAATACTACATGACATATTGAGCGTTTGTAACTGTCGCACCATTTAGAGTTAGTGGCCTGATAAAGGCAGAGATCTCTCTCCAGTCCAGTGTCACCAGACACCTGAAAGAAGTGCAGAAGCTGCTGGGTGAAAAGCAGACTGACAGGCTGAAGGCTCATTTCTCCATTTATCACAACGCTTTCTAATTTGCAAAAAGTGATTTAGCAGGGTTTCAGACATCCACAATGACTAGGAGACTCTTTCGGGGCGGAAAAAAAAGCAAATTGTTTGGATATGTCCAATTTTTCAATATTTTCCCAGTTGCTGAAAGCTCCAGCGGCTTTCCACATTTATTAGCTGCTGCACTGCGAGACATGGATATAAACCTGAGCCTGACAGTGTATTCCCCTGCATGACGTCTCTCTACTGTATCAAAGCTACACGAATAGCAACCTGTGTGTGAGGGATAAGCCATGACATGTAAGATGCTGCTGTGTAACACCGATTGACTCATTTCCTGTTGCATTTCCGTCCGACAGCAGCCACAGCCATGAAACGTCCAACATTGTCAGAAGGTTTCATAGTGCCCCGTGTTTTCACGACAAACACAACAACCGCCCATGGACCCCCGCTCACCGTGCAACTTAAGATCAGAGATTTTAAGCCACGATCAAACGTATCCTGAAATGACACGGCGAAACCTTCACGTGGCACAACAACGTTTAACCTGCTGACGCCATAATGTTTCCAGTAAAAACTTCGATTTTGTGTTTTTGTTTCAGGAAAGTTTCGGGTTTACACAAACATTTTGAACATTCTAATGGACAGACCACCAAGTTTGATTGTTATTATGGTGGCTGTCAAAATAAAACTACCAAGTCCCAGGAGAATGTGAAGTGGGAGTCATGACACACTGCAGGAAACGCCATGAACACCTGAACTGTCTTGAAGAAGATGACGTCAGACTTCATGAACGCTACAATAATCTTCTTTATTTTATTCACGAGCCCAAACCAAGTGTTCATTCAAACAATCTACGATTTCGTGCACATAAAGTTCATACAGTTTGACTGAGTGTTGTGGCATTGCAATGTTGCAATGTGTAGTGTAGCATAGCATAGCATAGCATAGCATAGCATAGCATAGCATAGCATAGCATAGCATAGCATAGCAGTCAGAAACAATATGAGCTCCCATTCAGTGCATATATCCCCCCTTGTGGATTAATTAGTGTACTACACCTACATATACACACACCAAAATAGCCATTACAGGAGCATTTGAAAAAATTTGCATTTTCGCCCATTTCGTCAGGGATGGAACATTTCCGAAAAGTTCCACCTTGGAAGCAGTTTGTTGTTCTTTAAATAGCATTTTCAGTGGCTGTGAGCAATGTTTTATGTAAACATGCCCCCCCATAACACTACAATGTTGTGTAAAGTGGACTTCAGCTTAATGTCCGTTATTGGTTTCCAACTGTCAGTAGTCATAATGTTACGGCTGACCATTGTGCTCACACAAGACAGAATCACATCTAGTCCAGGACAGAAAATACTGCAGTGACGGCTGCAGCCTCTCTGGAAACTGAGTGAGGTGACGCCACATCATCCGTACTTTCACATTTTGTAACAAGACAAGTCCTGACACGACTTCATCCGTCCGTCTCCTCCTGCAGGATCTTTATAAACCTCCGCTCTGGACACTGCAGTACAAAAATGTCATCGCATAATGTCAGTGCAGTAAATATTCTCATGGCAGCATATGTAAAGTTCAAAGATATTGTCAATATTTGCCCAAATTAATTCATGTACAAGGATATGAAATGTGTTTGATAGTTCGCTGCTCCCATTTCTACCAGAGGGGGAATCAAATCTCTCCGCCTCTCAAACTGATTAGAGCCACTTTGGATATATGTGCTGTGTATGTATATATATAAACTATATAGTTGTGTGTGTAAGAGCAGATCCCCACTGGCGCACATATTATTGTTGTAAATGTATTGATTGTTGGAAAAGTGCGCATTGCACCTGCAGCACTCTGGTATCATCGTTGTTGTTTATCTGTCTGCACGTCAACACAATAACTATTTACTGCTACCGTAGTGCCCATGTGCAGCACTGGGCAGTATTTCAGAGCGCTGTGTTTTGTAAATGTTTCTCTCTCGAAGCAGATTTCAAACTGTGAGAAATGTAGAGACTCGCGTCCGAATGAACATAAAAACAACGTAACGTAAGCCAATTCTGTTTCCCAGATTTAGAAGGTCTAGGTTTGGGTTGGGTTCAGTTAGAACACCTTCCGCTTTTATGTTTTACAAAAATATATACCAACATTAAGAAAAATGATATATTGAAAAATATCTGTAGATCTCTCAGTGCTATTCGTAAATATTTTGGGCTTGACAAATATTCATTCTTGGCTCCTGTTGCTAATAATCCAGATTTTAGACAAACCTGTACTGATGCTGGTTTTAACGAGTGGAGAGAAGCTGGCATCATAAGAATTTTGGATGTTTATGCAGACGATGCTCTTTAGTCTTTTCAACAATTAAAGCACGAGTTTAATATTTCTCAAGCCCAATTCTTTCGATATCTACAAATGAGAAGTTACCTTAGTTCTATTGAATACTACAAACAAGGTGGAAAAACCAATGTGCTAGATAACATCTTATTAAAGGCAGCTGCATTGAAAAGTAAAACAATGACACACATTTATGATCAAATTACAGCAAACAACAAAGGTTTAATAAGTATTAAACAAAGCTGGGAACTTGATTCTGGTGTTCAACTGGAAGACCAGATATGGAGCAAAGTATTAGACCATGCAAGACGAATCACTAAATCAAACAAATCACATGAAGTACAATATAAAATCATTAACAAGCTGCATGTGACTCCTTTAACTCGGAGTAAATATGATGACACATGTACAACATTTTGTGTGAAATGTAAAAAGGACACAGGAACTTATTTCCACTTAATGTGGACCTGTCCTCTAGTTGCATCATTCTGGTCTTCGGTTGTTCAGGAAATTGAAAGATCTTTGGGGATTAAAGTGCCACTGGATCCCAAATATCCGATATTCCGATATTGTCCAACTCTTAATTTCCGATACCGATATCACCGATACCGATGTCACCGATACCGATATCACCGATACTGATATCACCGATACCGATATATGCTGGCTTTTTACATCAAAACTGTTAGGTAACAACAACATAAAATATCTCCTACTGTGGAATTAACACATTATGCCTAATTTTATTGTGATGCCCCACTGGATGCATATGTGAATCAAACATGGCTTTCCAAATGTACACACTGAGAAAAATAAGAGAACAACAACTTAAATAATGGAAAAACGTGCCATATTTATTTAGTGTTAGAGAGAAACCTCAACAACAAACTCAACAACACCACAGACAATATAAAAAAAAGGAAGAGGCATATCTTCAGTCCATTAGTTGTAAACAGTCAATGAATGAATAACTGGACATAACTTGTCAAATAATAGACTCAAACTGGGCTCAATCTCTTTTAAGAGTAACAAAATAGTGCAAATATAAACAAGAAAGGCACAGAAATGCTCACAAAATTAAAACAGCCCTCCTTTAAAGTGCAACAAAAACAAAGACTGAAGTTGACTCGTCCATATAACTGGTCTATTTCTTTCCCCATGTCCTCATGTGTAAGAGGGAGATTGTTCTGTATGAATACAAGCATCTCAGCATCTCAGCAATGTATGAGATTTCTCTTCTCATCAATGATGTGGGCACCAGTGCTGAACACTGGTTCACTGTCAACACTGGTGCAGGGTGCAGTCAGGTACTGGTACCAGTGCTGAACACTGGTTCACTGTCAACACTGGTGCAGGGTGCAGTCAGGTACTGGTACCAGTGCTGAACACTGGTTCACTGTCAACACTGGTGCAGGGTGCAGTCAGGTACTGGTACCAGTGCTGAACACTGGTTCACCGTCAACACTGGTGCAGGGTGCAGTCGGGTACTGGTACCAGTGCTGAACACTGGTTCACCGTCAACACTGGTGCAGGGTGCAGTCAGGTACTGGTACCAGTGCTGAACACTGGTTCACCGTCAACACTGGTGCAGGGTGCTGTCAGGTACTGGTACCAGTGCTGAACACTGGTTCACTGTCAACACTGGTGCAGGGTGCAGTCAGGTACTGGTACCAGTGCTGAACACTGGTTCACTGTCAGCACTGGTGCAGGGTGCAGTCAGGTACTGGTACCAGTGCTGAACACTGGTTCACAGTCAGCACTGGTGCAGGGTGCAGTCAGGTACTGGTACCAGTGCTGAACACTGGTTCACCGTCAACACTGGTGCAGGGTGCAGTCAGGTACTGGTACCAGTGCTGAACACTGGTTCACCATCAACACTGGTGCAGGGTGCAGTCAGGTACTGGTACCAGTGTGAACAGTGGTTCACTGTCAACACTGGTGCAGGGTGCAGTCAGGTACTGGTACCAGTGCTGAACACTGGTTCACTGTCAACACTGGTACAGGGTGCAGTCAGGTACTGGTACCAGTGCTGAACACTGGTTCACTGTCAACACTGGTGCAGGGTGCAGTCAGGTACTGGTACCAGTGTGAACAGTGGTTCACTGTCAACACTGGTGCAGGGTGCAGTCAGGTACTGGTACCAGTGCTGAACACTGGTTCACTGTCAACACTGGTGCAGGGTGCAGTCAGGTACTGGTCCAGCAGGGAAGAGGGTCTGGTTGAGCCTCCAGTCCTCCACGGACATTTCATTCACCGGGCTTCTCCTTCTTAGCCACGAGTCCAGCATGTTGTATTTGTTGTTGTTTAACGTCCCATGCTGCGTTCATGCAGACTCGGAAATTCCAATATCGGTTTTAAAAATCCGATACTGATATTTCCAAATGTAAAATTTTTAACAATATCAATATCGGCCGATCATATCGGCCCTCCGATATTATCGGACATCCCTATCTATAATGCTGTATGCCGCTCGCCTTTCCATACTCCAAGTCTGGATCAAAGAACACTCTCCTCCTTTAACTCTTTGGCGTGAAAAACTCTTGACACTGTTGCCATGTGAAAGACTGGTAAGGCATAATGCACTGGATGGAACCTGGACACCTTCGTAAATGACTGGTCTCCCCTTAAAGACTATTTTGGACGTGAATGTCAGACAATAACATGTATTAATATGGACTGAAAACAAGGTGTGAACAATTATTGGAACCCCCCCCCCCCCTCCCTCATGAATATGGTCTGTGGTCTGATGATGCTTAAACTGCAAAAAGTGTTAATTAATAACAAACAAAAACAAAACAAATACAACAAATAATAGATAATTGATGTATTTTAAGCAAAAATAAATAAATAAATAATTAAAATAATAATAAATTAGGCTAAATGACCTTGTCTTATTAATATTGTCAATGTGAGCACAATTTATTATTATTTTATTATTATTATTATTATTATTATTGTTAATTGTTTGCTTTTTCTGTGCTATTTTTTGGTGTTGCTGTTTTGTTCTTTCTTTCTGTTTACTGTCAAGAAAAAAAATGGAAAAATGAAAATAAAGAGTTTAAAAAACAACAACAAAAGAAACCCCAACGTAAAACATGTTTTCACTGATGAACAGCCTTAATCCAAGCAGATGTGTCAACTCTCACATCAAGTCATGTGATTACCGTAAAGCTTTTTGTTTTTTCTACCAGTTTTGGGTAGTCTTCTATGAAGAAATGATTTATACATTAAAATATAGCGGCACATACCTTGTGTGACCACTAGTTGTCTCTGTATGACAACAGAATGCTGCTATAGTACTAAAGAAAAAACCTCCATTAACCAGAACAATCCATGAAAATCTCATCCAAACAACAAGCTACATGGTGAAAAATGTTAAAGATTGAAAATGATATCCAGCAGAAAACAGAACAGAGAGTGTGAGGAACTGGTGACAGGGAACAGCTGAGAAAGCATGATGAGCAAAATGAAGAAGGCAGATCGTGGATGTGAAGCATGACGGACGCTGCTGAGGAAGTTTCTGGAACAACTCCAACACAATTAGAATCAGAATCAGAATCAGAATCCTTTTTATTGCCATTGTTTGTGAACAGGTTCACAAACTAGGAATTTTTCTTGGTGAGATGTGCATTAAACATAAAAACATACACTTGGTTTAGATAAAAGAAAAGCTAAAAACTTTAAGCTATAAGGCTTAGGAATATACAAATAAATAAGCTAAAAATAAGAGGTAAAATATAAAATATGGTACACGGCAACAATGGACATAGAACAGCAGGAACAACAGGATGGAATTACTTACGGTGCATAAGGTGATGGAGTGATAAAAAGTGATACAGTGATAAGTGGTGCAGTGGATCTTAGAGTCATTAAGTCTTTGTATTGTTCATGAGTCTGACAGCGGTGGGGAAAAAACTGTTCAAGTGGCGGGATCTCTGGGTCTTGATAGGCCGCAGCCTCCTGCCTGAGGGGAGAGGGGTGAATAGTCCGTGTCCAGGGTGAGAAGGGTCAGCAGTGATCCGACCCACACGCCTCCGGGTCCTGGAGATGAACAGGACTTGGAGAGATGGGAGCTGACAGCCAATCACCTTCTCAGCAGCACGCACAATGCGCTGCAGTCGGTACTTGTCCCGGTCTGTGGCCCCGGGGTACCACACTGTGATGGAGGAGGTGAGGATGGACTCGATGATGGCCGTGTAGAACTGCACCAGCATCTTGGTCGGCAGCTTAAGTTTCCTCAGCTGCCGCAGGAAGAACATCCTCTGCTGGGCCTTCTTGATGAGGGAGCTGATGGTTGGCTCCCATTTGAGGTCCTGGGTGATGGTGGTACCCAGGAAACGGAAGGAGTCCACAATGGAGATGGGGGTGGGGGAGTCTGTCAGGGTGAGGGGGGACGGAGGGGCTGTGTCTTTCCTGAAGTCCACGATCATCTCCACTGTCTTCTGGGCGTTCAGCTCCAGGTTGTTGTGGCTGCACCAGGACGCCAGCCGGTCCACCTCCCTCCTGTAGGTGGACTCGTCACCGTCAGAGATGAGCCCGATGAGGGCTCATCTCAGCATCTCAGCATCTCAGCATCTCAGCAATTATCAACAGTTGCATCTGGAAATGAAAAATAACTGATTTATAAGTTTCTTTGGTCTTCGTGGCACTTTTCTTGGGACAGGCATGATTTATGGTGGAGGAAATACGGTGACCCAGATCATACCTGGCATGTCTCCCATCAAGTTGAGAGAAAGAAAGAAAGAGAGAAAGAAAGAAAAAAAGAAAAAACAGAAAGAGAGAAAGAAAGAAAGAAAGAAAGAAAGAAAGAGAGAAAGAGAGAAAGAAAGAACAAAAGAAAGAAAGAGAGAAAGAGAGAAAGAGAGAGAGAAAGAAAGAAAGAGAGAAAGAAAGAAAGAAAGAAAGAAAGAAAGAAAGAGAGAAAGAAAGAGAGAAAGAAAGAGAGAAAGAAAGAAAGAGAGAAAGAAAGAGAGAAAGAGAGAGAGAGAAAGAAAGAGAGAAAGAAAAAACAGAAAGAAAGAAAGAGAGAAAGAAAGAGAGACAGAGAGAAAGAAAGAAAGAGAGAAAGAAAGAGAGAAAGAAAGAGAATGAAAAAACAGAAAAAAGAAAGAAAGAAAGAAAGAGAATTATCACATTTTACTTGAAAAATCACAGAAAGGAAGAGAGACAGAGAGAAAGAGAGAAAGAAAGAGAGACAGAGAGAAAGAAAGACAGAAAGAAAGAAAGAAAGAAAGAAAGAAAGAAAGAGAGAAAGAAAGAAAGAAAGAAAGAAAGAGAGACAGAGAGAAAGAGAGAAAGAAAGAGAGAAAGAAAGAGAGACAGAGAGAAAGAAAGAAAGAAAGAAAGAAAGAAAGAAAGAAAGAAAGAAAGAAAGAAAGAAAGAAAGAAAGAGAATTATCACATTTTACTTGAAAAACCACAGAAAGGAAGAGAGACAGAGAGAAAGAGAGAAAGAAAGAGAGACAGAGAGAAAGAAAGACAGAAAGAAAGAAAGAAAGAAAGAAAGAAAGAAAGAGAGAAAGAAAGAAAGAAAGAAAGAGAGACAGAGAGAAAGAGAGAAAGAAAGAGAGAAAGAAAGAGAGACAGAGAGAAAGAAAGAAAGAAAGAAAGAAAGAAAGAAAGAAAGAAAGAAAGAAAGAAAGAAAGAAAGAAAGAAAGAAAGAAAGAAAGAGAATGATCACATTTTAAAAACCACAGAAAGGAAGACACGTGGGGGAAACCATATGAAGAGAAGCCGTCTGGTTTATCACACGTCGCCCCCGGGGAAGCTGCTGTATGCATGAAATAACAAAAAGAAAAAAAAGAAAATGGCCACAAATGTAAACTGCACATGTAAACAAATCCAAACACGCCTGTGGTTGCAAACGGGCGGCGCTCTGCAGAACGTGCACGAGACGGAACCTCCAGATAATCATCACTCAGGATGTTAAATATTTCAACCCCCCCCAATAGTTTCACAGCTGCTGCCAGCAGATAGTGAAATCAAACAGGAACTACAGCGTGGGCACACTCACACACACACAGATATAGATTTATCTCTTATATAGACTTAAATACAAGGGAAGGAATTACAGAATGTTTGCATCAGCAGACGCCGATGAATATTTATGACTATTGGAAAAACCTGGTGACCTGAAGAGAGACTGGAGTTCGCCGAGCAGCTGCTGCAAACTTATGCTCGCCAATAAACAATATACACACTTTACACACACACACACACACACACACACACACACACACACACAAAAAGTTTATTTAGGCAGATTTATGAGCCTATTAGACGATACCTGTGCAGACACGTCATTTTCCATTTGTTTCCACGGCTTCCAGTGTCTTTATACTCTCATTTTCTCCTTTTCAATTTTTCCATTCCGTTTTCTATCAAGCCGTACTAATGTGATTCACAAACCACTGGTGCCTGAGCAAATGATTCTACAGGCCAGTAGCAAATGAGAGCAGACAGTTTGACGGGACACAAGTCAACCATATTGAACGTCGTCACGTCTGCGTCTACATTCAAACAGGGCAGATGACAATTAGCGTCGGGGGCGCCTAAAACTGAGGCAGCTGTCGGGAGCGGCAGGACGGAGGTGATTTTTTTTTTTATTTGGGGGGGGTGGGGGGTTAACCTGACAAAACTCTCCCGCCGGCTGCATGATGAGCTGTGTGACGGCCTCGCAGACAGAGGTCCCAGCTAATTACGGAAGAAACGGTCAAATCTCTGTGATGCGGTGTTGCGACACGGCTGAGGGTTTCTCTGCAGCAGCAGGTAGCTGCGAGGCGGCGGCGGCGCCGTGACCGGTCAAATCCGCATTAATTAAACGAGCTGCTGCTCCTGCTCCTGCTGCAGCGGCGGCGGTGGCTGCCCGCCCGGCAACAAGCCAGCTGATGAGCAGAACCTGATCATGGATCAATGCTCAGGCCTCTCCGGAGCCAGACCCTGGACTGAGCTGTGACCGACTTAATTCCAGTTACACGACTGATCAGTTTGACAGGCCTGCAATGACAAGAGAGAGAGAGAGAGAGAGAGAGAGTCAAGGGCAGGACCAGATGAAAGAGCAGCTCCACCACATCTTGTGCAAAGGAAAAGTTCTGCAGCACTGACCTCTGTGGACTGAACAGCATAAAGCTGCATGACCCCCCCACCCCCACCCCCCCAACCCCTCCAAGCCCCTGGGGAACAGGAACCTTTTCACAAACTCCTGCCTTTAATTTAACTTTCCACCAGAGGAAACTGGTCCAAGCTGCACAACTTCGCTGCTACAAAATCCAACTCAGGGCAATTCTGCAGATCCGCCACAATTGGAACCCTCAATCAGACCCGTTGAACACGAGCCTGGACAGTGAACGGGTCCTCGTGTTCTGACGTAACCACCCTCTCACCCTCTCACCCTCTCTGTTATCATTAGCTATTTTCTGTTTCAGTGAGCTCCGTCGTCATGGAAACGGGCCCCAAAACAATGAAAATGTTGTGTTTTCGCGATGTTAACTAGGCCTGGGGGCATCTATTCTTATTCTTAATTAATGTCGCCGAAAACACAAAAACAAAACAAAATTCCTCGGATGCTGAACAGACGTGGCAATAAAAATCAGATTCTGAATAAATCATGTTGGTCATGGCGCTTTACTGCCTCCATTCCAGCAAGGCAAGGCAAGGCACTCGACCACCGTGAGGGAGGAGATCCAACTACCAACCATTGGGATTAAACATGTCTGTTCAGCCAAATGAGCCTCCGCCTCAGTTAAAGTCTGTGAGTGGGTTCATGGACTTCTGTCGCACAGTCGCTCCTCCTTGGCTTTTCTCACTGAAACATGCAGACTCCATGGGTTTTTTTTTTAAGTCTCTTCCTGCTGGTCTCGCTTTCTTTGGCGTGATTGTGAAGAGTCGCGGACGAGCCTCCTCCTCCTCCTCCTCCCCCCCTGCCTGTTACACCGGTGTTGCAGACTGCAGATCTGTGAGCGGCACCGATTCAGGAGCTGCTCTCCTCACCGACCATCAGCGTTTGGCTTCACGTTTGGTTTGGCGGGAACCCTGGAACGGCCGTGTGCCCGCCTTGTTCAGCCTGCGTTCAGGTAAAGACGTCCTGCAGGAGGAAGGAGCAGGAAGCACCACCAGGAAGTCCCACTCACAGGCATTCTGAAGGTCACCGTCATTTGGTTTTCTTGCGAGGGCGAAGTAAAACATCCGTCGACTTTGTAAATGTCAGACGACTAATTTGCCCGGGCTTCAAACAGAAAACGACCAGAGAAAATATCCTTTACATTTTTTTTGAGGGGGAGGAACGCTGAAAGTGACCTAACAGGATCATAATGCAAAGTGAGAGAGAGAGAGAGAGAGAGAGAGAGAGAGGTACATGTCTTTCAGTGGATCAGTTGCTCATAAACAGTCTCCGTCAGCAGCAGGCAGATCATTCTATCATGACTGGGTCGACATGAAAACTACGTCGTTTTCAGAGTTTCTTCAAAAACTTTTCTGAGACACAAAATCGATCCGTCTTTGTATTGAAACTGCCGTTATGTCTGGAGTGTTTGTCTTGCTCGTTCATCCAATCAGAGACCTCCAATTCCGCTTTCATCATAAAGAAAAGCACATAAACGTTTGGTTTTGATGTCACAGATGCCACAGAATATAAAGCAGCTCCAAGTCAGAGTGTGTGTTTCTTTGAAAGGCTCTACAGTTGCATGACTCTGGCTCCGTGTGTTTGTGGCTGTTTGACTCGTTCCTCTGCTGGATGTGTCAAACTGTGATCCTTAAAAGCCAATCAAAAGTCTCTTTGACAGAGATCTGACTCCACATTACTGCGACTCGGCTGAGAAGACGCTCTGTGGCTCAGCGTGTGTGTGTGTGTGTGTGTGTGTGTGTGTGTGTGTGTGTGTGTGTGTGTGTGTGTGTGTGTGTGTGTGTGTGTGTGTGTGTGTGTGTGTGTGTGTGTGTGTGTGTGTGTGTGTGTGTGTGTGTGTGTGTGCGTGTGCGTGTGTGTGTGTGAGGTTAGAGTGAACTTTTAGAAACACCCACAGAGTGTTCTCCAGGTTCGACACGACGAGGGCGGCGGTTTGAAGAGCAGTTCAAACATCAGCGCACTCTCAAGTGTTCCAGTAAGCTGTGACATCACGACTGTGAGCGCCGAGTGGGAGAGGAAGAGGAAGAGAGGAAGAGAGGAAGAGAAAAGAAACGTCAGCTTCTTTCTCAACGACAGTGTTTCCTCTTGAAACAAGTTTCTGACCTGAACTTTATCCTGAGCATTTCTCAGAAGGTGTTTTTGTTCAGTCCACTGTCATCCATGCGGGACAAGAAGCTCCAGCCGATGGACTGTTTCATCCCGTCTTTCAGTTTTAACTGAGTATTGATCACTCGTGTGGTTAAACAACAGTAATGTCACTTTTCTTTCAGGATGTTTGTACAAACTGGACTGAGTGAAAGCTTGAATGAGCCAGACGTCTGCTCAACGAGCAGCGTTAACACAGTCACCTTGAAAAAGTACGATTATTGATTACTTGTTACTCCTTTAAAGGGTTTTATAAGTGACTATATTTGATTAGATTACAGGTTATGTATGAGTTACTTTAAGCAGCTTTGGCCTACATTCTTTGTTTTTATATATATATATATATTTACTATTACTGGTATTTATCTAAACCTTAACATTGCAACAAGAACACAACTGCAGAGATGTTATATGGTTAATGTGATTTTTCGGAGTAAAAAGATATATTGATGGAAGCCCTGCGCCCTTTTCAGTTAATCAATCAACCAATCAATGAAAGACTTTATTTGTCCCTGGGGGGAAATTAAAAGGACACATAGAAAACTCAGTGCAAATACGTATATAAGTAAATAAATAGATCAATAAACAGTCCAACAACAGACTGCAAAAATGATCTATTAATTAATGATAATGTTTGCTGGTTCTGATTCTGATTGATACATAGGTAACGCTACAATGGTAATGCTACAATAGTAACGCTAAATTGTTATGCTACAATGGTAATGCTACAATGGTAATGCTGCAATAGTAATACTACAATGGTAATGCTACAATGGTAATGCTACAATGGTAACGCTACAATACTAATGCTACAATACTAATGCTACAATAGTAATGCTACAATAGTAACGCTAAATGGTTTTGCTACAACGGTAATGCTACAATGGTAATGCTACAATACTAATGCTACAATTGTAATCCATCCATCCAGCCGTCTGCCGCTTATCCAGGCCGGGTCGCGGAGGCAGCAGTCTGAGCAGAGTGGCCCAGACTTCCCTCACCCCAGACTCTTCCTCCAGCTCTTCCGGTGGCACCCCAAGGCGTTCCCAGGCCATAGAGAGACATAGTCCCTCCAGCGTGTCCTGGGTCTGCCCCGAGGTCTCCTACCGGAGGGACATGCCCGAAACACCTCCCTAGGGAGGCGTCCGGGGGGCATCCGAAATAGATGCCCGAGCCACCTCAGCTGGCTCCTCTCGATGTGGAGGAGCAGCGGGTCTACTCCGAGCTCCTCCCTGGTGACTGAGCTCCTCACCCTATCTCTAAGGGTGACTGAGCTCCTCACCCTATCTCTAAGGGTGACTGAGCTCCTCACCCTATCTCTAAGGGTACGCCCAGCCACCCTACGGAGGAAGCTCATTTCAGCCGCTTGTATCCGGGATCTGGTTCTTTCGGTCATGACCCATAGTTCATGACCATAGGTGAGGGTAGGAACGAAGATCGACCGGTAAATCGAGAGCTTCGCTTTTTGGCTCAGCTCCTTCTTCACCACGACGGACCGATACAACGTCCGCATGACTGCAGACGCTGCACCAATCCGCCTGTCGATCTCACGCTCCATCTTTCCCCCACTCGTGAACAAGACCCCAAGATACTTGAACTCTTCCACCTGGGACAAGGGCACTCCACCGACCTGGAGGGGGCAAGACACCTTTTTCCGGTCGAGAACCATGGCCTCGGATTTAGAGGTGCTGATCTTCATCCCAGCTGCTTCACACTCGGTTGCGAACCGTGTCAGTGCACGCTGGAGATCCAGGCTTGATGGGGCCAACAGAACCACATCATCCGCAAATAGCAGAGATGAGATCCTGTGGTCCCCAAACTGGACCCCCTCCGGCCCCCGGCTGTGCCTAGAAATTCTGTCCATATAAGAAATGAACAGAACCGGTGATAAAGGACACCCCTGCCGGAGGCCAACGTGCACAGGGAACAGGTCCTGCCGGCAATGCGAACCAAGCTCCTACTCCGGGAATACAAAGACCGAACAGCCCTCAAAAAGGGACCCCGGACTCCATACTCCCGGAGCACCCCCCACAGGACATCTCGGGGGACGCGGTCGAACGCCTTCTCCAGATCCACAAAACACATGTGGACTGGTTGGGCGAACTCCCATGAACCCTCAAGCACCTGGTGGAGGGTATAGAGCTGGTCCAGTGTTCCAGGATCAGGACGAAAACCGCATTGTTCCTCTTGGATCCGAGGTTTGACTAACGGCCGGACCCTCCTCTCCAGTACCCTGGAATAGACTTTCCCGGGGAGGCTGAGGAGTGTGATCCCTCTATAGTTGGAACACACCCTCCGATCCCCCTTCTTGAAGAGAGGGACCACCACCCTGGTCTGCCAGTCCAGAGGTACTGTCCCCGCCCGCCACGCGATGTTGCAGAGACGAGTCAGCCACGGCAGTCCCTGCACATCCAGAGACTTAAGAAACTCTGGGCGAATCTCATCCACTCCCGGTGCCTTGCTACCGAGGAGCTTCACAACAACCTCGGTGACTTCAGCTTGGGTAATGGACGAGTCCACCTCTGAGAACCCAGCCTCTGCTCTCTCAATGGAAGACGTGGTGGCGGGATTGAGGAGGTCCTCGAAGTATTCCTTCCACCGCCCAACAATGTCCCCAGGTGAGGTCAACAGCTCCCCACATCCACTGTAAACAGTGTTGGTGGAGAACTGCTTCCCCCACCTAAGGCGCCGGACGGTTTGCCAGAACTTCCTCGAGGCCGACCGAAAGTCCTCCTCCATGGCCTCTCCGAACTCCTCCCAGACCCGAGTTTTTGCCTCCACCACAGCCCGGGCTGCGGCTCGCTTGGCCTGCCGGTACCTGTCGATTGCCTCAGGAGTCCTATGAGCTAACAGTGCCCGGTAGGACTCCTTCTTCAGCTTGACGGCATCCCTTTCTTCCGGTGTCCACCACCGGGTTCGGGGATTGCCGCCACGACAGGCGCCAGAGACCCTGCGGCCACAGCTCCGAGCAGCAGCTTCAACAATGGAAGTGGAGAACATGGTCCACTCGGACTCAATGTCTCCAACCTCCCTCGGGATCTGTGAGAAGCTCTCCCGGAGGTGGGAGTTGAAGGCTGCGTGGACGGAGGGCTCGGCCAGATGTTCCCAGCAGACCCTCATAACACGTTTGGGCCTGCCGAGTCTATCCGGCCTCCTCCTGGTCCAGCGCATCCAACTCACCACCAGGTGGTGATCAGTTGACAGCTCTGCCCCTCTCTTTACCCGAGTGTCCAAGACACACGGCCAGAGATCAGATGACACGACCACAAAGTCTATCATTGACCTCCGGCCTAGGGTGTCCTGGTGCCACGTGCACTTATGGACACCCCTGTGCTCGAACATGGTGTTCGTTATGGACAAGCTGTGACTGGAACAGAAGCCCAATAACAGAACACCGCTCGGGTTCAGATCGGGGAGGCCGTTCCTCCCAATCACCCCCTTCCAAGTCTCGCTGTCATTGCCCACGTGGGCGTTGAAGTCCCCCAGGAGAACAATGGAGTCCCCAGTTGGGGCACTATCCAGCACCCCTCCCAGGGACTCCAAGAAGGTTGGGTACTCTGAACTGCTGTTCGGTGCATAGGCCGAGACAACAGTCAGAGACCTGTCCCCTACTTGAAGGCGTAGGGACGCAACCCTCTCGTTCACCGGGGTGAACTCCAACACATGGTGGCTGAGCTGTGGGGCAATAAACAAGCCCACTCCAGCCCGCCGCCTTACACCGCGGGCAACTCCAGAGAAGTGGAGTGTCCAGCCCCTGTGGAGGAGCTGGGTTCCAGAGTCCAAGCTGTGAGTGGAGGTGAGCCCGACTATATCTAGACAGTGTCTCTCAGCCTCCCTCACAAGCTCGGGCTCCTTCCCCCCCAGCGAGGTCACGTTCCATGTCCCCAAAGCCAGAGTCTGTGTCCGGGGATCGGGTCGTCAAGGCCCCTGCCGTCGACGGCCACCCAATCCATAATGCACCCGGTGGGCCCACAGGAGGATGAGGAGGAGGGGCCCGCGTCGTCCCTTCGGGCTGAGCCCGGCCAAGTCCCGCGGGCAAGAACCCGGCCACCAGGCGCTCGCATGCGAGCCACCACCCCAGGCCTGGCTCCAGGGTGACGCCCCGGCTGCGCCAATCCGGGCGACATCACTTCTCTCCTCTGGTGTATGTTCATAGGGATCTTCTGAACTGCTTTTGGTCTGACCCGTCGCCTCGGACCTGTTTGCCTTGGGAGACCCTACTGGGGGGCATAAAGCCCCCCAACAACAAAGCTCCGAGGGTCATTCGAGTGCTCAAACTCCCCCACCACGATAAGGTTGCAGTTCAAGGGGGAGACAATTGTAATGCCACAATGGTAATGCCACAATGGTTATGCTACAATGGTAACGCTACAATACTAATCTACAATAGTAATGCTACAATGGTAATGCTACAATAGCAACGCTACAATAGTCACGCTACAATGGTAATGCCACAATGGTAATCCTACAATGGTAATGCTACAATGTTAATGCTAGAATAGTAATACTACAATGGTAACACTGCAATACTAATGCTACAATAGTAATGCTACAATGGTAATGCCACAATGGTAATGCTACAATAGAAATGCTACAATGGTAACGCTACAATACTAATGCTACAATAGTAATGTTACAATGGTAGTACTACAATGGTAATGCTACAATGGTAATACTACAACAGTAATACTACAATAGTAATGCTACAATAGTAATGCTACAATGGTAACGCTACAATACTATTGCTACAATAGTCATGCTACAATGATAATACTACAATGGCAATGCTACAATGGTAATACTACAATGGTAATGCTACAATAGTAATGCTACAATGGTAATGCTACAATAGTAATGCTACAATAGTAATGCTACAATGGTAATGCTACAATACTAATGCTACAATGGTAATGCTACAATAGTAATGCTACAATGGTAATGCCACAACAGTGACGCTACAATGGTAATGCTACAATAGTAATGCTACAATAGTAATGCTACAATGGCAATGCTACAATAGTAATGCTACAATGGTAATGCTACAATACTAATGCTACAATGGTAATGCTACAATAGTAATGCTATGATGGTAATGCTACAATAGTAATGCTACAGTGGTAATGCTAGAATGGTGATGCTACAATAGTAATGCATAGTGACCTTGAGAAGTAACTTTAATATGATTACTGGCTTGGAAAATAACTAAGTAACTAAGTAATGCGTTACTGGCATCACCGTCAATGAGAAACTGTAGGTCCCATGCAGTTAACCCTCCGATGAAGAGGAGGAAGCTTCTTCCTCTTTCTCTCCAAAATAACTTCAACTCTAAACATCTGTCGGTTCTTTAGTATCGCCGGGTGATTTGTGTAACTGTAGGAACTTCTCTAAACTGCCATCTAAAAGACAATGAAAAAATAAAATCCTTCTTTTGAAATAGGATCATTTTTCTAACCGGTTTAACAGATAATCCACAAATGGAGAAAGCTTATGAGAAACAGCGTCATGGTAATCTGCTTTTGTGTGGTAATCCACAGTAAATTAGTGCCGCCATCAACTAGCCAACAGGAAACATTGCAGACGGTGAAGCGCCGCCGGCCGCCGTGCAGCAGGTCTGATGTGTTCTCTACTGCAACAGCTCCGTCGCCATGGAGATAACAAAAGGTTCACCAAATGGTTTCTAATGTTTTCCTTTCCATTCTAAGCACACAGAAAAGTTAATTACATCTCTACAAAGTAACTCCTGGAACATTACAGATTGACATTTAACAGTGGAGGTCGACTTTCTCTCCTTTAATTTGTTAGCGAGACGAAGCTGGAGAAAAGCGCTCCCGAACGACGCAGCGGCAAAGTTTCTCTGCTTAAAAGGTTCAAATGCAAAACCTCTGGGAGGGTTTGTGTTGGGATTTCCTCAGTGACTCGACAGCAACACGCCGCTGCACCTCGCTGAGTGCAAGTCCACAAGAAGCTCGGCTTTATTTCTGCCGACAAGTCCGACCGCCAAAACACTTTTATCGATTCGGAGCGGCAGCGTCGACCCCGTGGAGTTCGGAGGCCACGTGCAGCCCGTCGGATCAGGAAACATGCGTCTAATAACCCACAAGGAGAGCTTCATTTCAGATCCAAAACATACAAGTATGGCTGAAAAGTCACAGAACTGAGGACGAACAAACAATGATGCTAACGCTATCGTGCTAATAAAGAGGAAGTAGCAGTAAGTAACAGTCCAGATCATGTCCTTCACTTCAATATCAGCTCATTTCTAAGTATCAGACATTTTTAAGTCAAACTAAAGTCATGAGAAAAACGAAGTGTGTGCTTAAGTCTCGTTTCCATGTGTTTTTCATTTCAGGAAAGTTTCGCGTTCACACGACGACGTTTTGAAAACGCGGTCGGTTTCCATGGAAACGGCAGAAAGTGAGGAGAATGTCCTAGTAAGAAAGCTCAGGGAGACAGAAAACACAGGAATCAGACTGAGAACGATTGGAAAAGGTTTTAAACAATTTTATGACAATATTCTCGAAGAGACAAAGTTACAGTACAACATTTACACTATTGTCCAGGAGTTTGACTCAGAAGTCAGACTGCGCCTTCTTAAGGGCTGAATTGTTTTTAGAAATATCTATTATTGATGGGTACAAAAAGTAGCACAGAGGTTCAAAAAGTGCTGTCATCCTTCAAACTCAGACTGCAAAATGACACAAGTTTAATATCAATTCACTCTCAAGATAAAAAAAACAAAAAACAGCAGATCGTCCTGATCAGGAGCTGGAATCGTTTTCTTATTAGTAGTTTGTCATCCAAATAGGTTTCAGTGGTCACGGCTGTTGTTGTGCACTGTCGTCATAGCGATTTCCAATAAACACAATATGACCATGTCCAATCGAACAGTGTTGTTGTACATCATATCAAAGGGCAATATGCATTCTCTCCAGCACTTATTGAATGTTTTTTATTTCCATAACATTATCTTTACAATCGAGCTGCGCGCCGTTCAGTACTTTATGACAAATATAGGCAGCGTGCAATTTGCAAAGCATTTTACCTCAATGGCCGTCTGATCTCTGCCATCGTAATACTGCTTTGGAATGTTTTTTTCTCCCTCTCTCTACTTTATATTGAGAACAAACAACAACTGAACATCAGTCTTGATCTTGTCGCTTTTAAAACTTCATTTGTCTCACTGCTCCAACGGTAAAAAAATAATTTAATATCAAATACAACCAATCTGAAGAAACTACATATTAATCACTAATACAAGACAGTTGGCCTCCTTACGTGATACGTTGCATCACTGCCAAACAAATGTGAAACATGAGTCTTAGAGTCTGGAAACTGCAGTTGAAATGTCGCTGCTCCCGGCCAGAAAAGAGCCATCGGTTTCTTATTTATTGGCTCATTGTGCTCATTGTTAAGGTTGATTTCTCTTGCATGATTCAGGCACCAATAAAATGACGCTTCTCTTTTTTTATGCTCTTTCATTCCAGAAAAATGTCATGTCTACGTGGCACCATTTTGAAAACTGTAGTTAGCATGTTGGGCCACTCGTTGGTGCTGTTTGATTTTTGCAATGAAAGGTCTCTCATGCAGGAGAGAACAATGAGCTGTACACATCAACAATAGGAGAAGATGAACATTCCAGTGGACAGATAACCCTGTTGGGTGGCTCTGAGCTCCTAATGCGACTACTGAGCACGTGCACAACTACTAGTTACTATGGCAACCACGGCCAGGAGTAGAGTTTCAGAAAAGTTGTATTTATCTCCATTTCCATGGAAATGGAGTCAAGGCGTCTTTTTAAAAAGTTACATTCCCAGTCATTCCGAGCTCCGTTGTCATGTGAACCTTAGAAACATATTTACTTCATATCAGAAAACATTTTTTTAAAAAGAGCTCCGGATTTGGCGATATCAGCAATTTGTTCTCCGGAGAAACGTCTTTTAGTCTTCATGTCTGGTGAAAGAGGGTGAAATGTTTTCCCGGAGCCTACGGCCAACACGCACGTTATTTTCTATCAATTCACAATCAAAGTGAATGAGGAAAAACAGAAACTCCTCACTGATCACAAATTATTAATTCATTGTGGTTAAATATTCATCCCTTCCTTCTTTCAGCTCCGGCTTTATGTGTGACATTTTCAGTGTGAAACACTTCTTCTTCCTTCTTCTTCTTCTTTATTTCATTAAAATAAACCATTAAAGTGCAGAAAACCCTGAGGAGTCCTCAGAAAAGATGAGATTTCAGCCGGCGACTCCACTGTTCTTAAATCAGAGAGAGAGAGAGAGAGAGAGAGAGAGAGAGAGAGAGAGAGAGAGAGAGAGAGAGAGAGAGAGAGAGAGAGAGAGAGAGAGAGAGAGACTGCAGACAGAGGGAGAGGATGGTCACACATGAGTTCAGTTGTTTATGAGTTTGCGTTTCACTATTTAGAAGCCAGCAGTCACCAGTACAAAGTGATGGAGCAGTTGAAAGCAGGAGGAGGTGCTCTTCTCTCCTCCACACTGAGATCTCACATTTTGGCTGAACTGGTAGTGTTGCGGTTCGTATGAGTGTCTAAGATAACAGACCTGAGGGGCGTTTTCTCCGGGGGGGGGGTTCACCATCAGCACTGATTGACCCAATGATTGTGAGATGAAACAATGAAAGGGGGGAAAAAAGCCTTGTAAGAAGATGTAAAACATGCAAACTGAACACAGTCCACAGCGTTGTCCGTCTGGTGCCGCCACCCCCCCCTGAAAAAAAATGGCCTTTTTATCATATATAATGTGAATTAACCTGTGAACCTTCCACATTGACGCTTCATGCTTCAGTAAATACCTCAGTGGGATTAATGCAGTGAGGTTTTCCACCAAGTGGAAGCTCACATGCAGCCAAACTGCAGAAACCAGAAGCTGCAGAGCTTCTTCCTACGTGTTGCACAGTGAACGTTAGCTACAGGGAAACAGTGCCGACGGCCATCACAAACACTTTTTAATTGTTTCGATTTTTTAGTGCTGTTGAGACTGTTTTGCATATGCAAAGGATGTAATTCAAATTCAATGTGTTATTGACCTTAATATTTGAATTACATGCAGATTAGTGGTTAAAAGCGTTTTAATGGACGACACACAGTGATTGATGTGCGCCATGTCGTCACAGCTTTATCAGTATCAATTTGCTTTGACATGTTCCGCAATGGGTGAAACCGGCGTGCAGGTTTTAATACGCATGATTAAGACGAACTGAGGAATCACACCAGAGTTTCATGTCGTCAAACCAAACTCACATGAAGCTGGAGATCGGCGTATGAGAATGAGGATGGTAAAGAGGACGTCGACTGACTTCCTGAGGCGCTACGATGACACTCAGGCCTCGTGGTCGCCCCGCCCCTCCCACTGTGGACGCTAATAGCCTATTGTTCTCTGCTGCACGTGTGTGTGAGCTCATCACAAACGGTTAACCGTCAGCATCCCAAAATCTGTTCAATTGGATGATGATAAATCATCGCTGAAAGTTTCATGCAACTCAGGTGAGTAGTTGTTGCAAAGAGATGGTAAAATACATGCGTACATACAAACCAATAAGTGAATACATGCAGACGAACACGTGACAGCACCAACCAGTGGCCCAATCAGGAAACGGCATCACTTCCAGTGTTTCTGCCGATGCCATGGAACCGACATCGTTTTTAAAACGCTGCCATTTTTCACTACTTCAGATTTTTTTTTCCTCTTTGTTTCACCAGTTTAACATACTTTTTTTTTTTTTTTTT
>NC_137662.1:1781132-1863632 GCF_963422515.1 Blennius ocellaris | reverse complement strand
TTTATTGTCCAGATGTAAAATTAGAGACCCACTAACTTGGACAAACAGTTGTTTTACTGCTGCAGCTGAAAGAGGACAACTTGATCTTGCTATTTCACAGTCAGATTGTTTGATTCTACAAAAGTGATTCCAGAAGTTATTTTCTCGGAGATGTGAGGAAGCAGTGCGTTTCAGAGCCAGGCCTTCAGTTGTACTGGTCTGAGTCAATCCAACCCTCCATAACTTTTTTATGGCTACAAAATCCATGTTACCATGCAGAAATACAGTATAAAAATCCTTTGCATCACAGGTAGAAGCTCGTGTAGCCAGAATAAATACCTTTACCAATAAAAAATAATCCGAGCTCACGTCTCTCCTCCTGCTGCAGCTGCATAAAAAAGCGACTGCTTTTAATGAAACTTCTGGGGGACAAATGTCAGCTTTTATTGGTCTTGAAAATAATATAATGGCAAATAATGTAATCCTGAATCTTGCCATGGAGCTTGGAGATTGCGCCCGACCTCCTCCTGCAGTGTACTGCGGTGCGTTCAATGACCTCTTGGAAAAGTCCACTTCAAAAATTGTTTAGAAGCGTTCAAAACAAATCTGTTGTGCAATTGAATAAACACAACTATATTTTTGCTCGCTACAGATGCAGCTAGCTAGCGCTGGAGAGTGAACTCTCTGACCGTCCAATCAGAGGGCTTGACTACACTGACCTTAGGGCCCCGCCTCCCCAATATCACAATCTGATTGGTTGAATCAGCCACGTGACCGACACGAGTTTTACACTGCAGACACTTGCAGAATTTGATCTGAAGGCCTCAGGCAACAGGTGATGCTAAAATGTGATTGGTTAAAAGCTTTATTGTGGAAGTAGGAGTCTGGAAGCATTGAGGTGAAGCGGACAGACCATTTGGAATTATTTAATAAGTATTCACGGACAAAATCTAATCAACATCAGTCTGTGATTCAGTTCTTTTTCTTCGGCCTGCAGAGAAGCCTTGAAGGCCTTGAAAGCCTTCAAGGCCCTGACGGTCCAACGGCGACACTGGAGCGACCGCACAAAACCGCCTCACTGTAACATGAACCAAATATCAAGTCTCAGGCATAAATGTGAGTTGTAACTTTCCACTTGTACCAGTTTTCCAAAGCAAACCATTAAATCTGACTTCATGACTTTGTCCGTCTATTTAGCGACTTGTTTTAGCAGTGTTCTGAGAGATGGAGGTTCCCGGACGTCTCAACGCTCACATGCTCATCGTTCCAGGAAATGTTCACTTGTCTGCCTCCAGGTTGGAGGAAAAAACAAACAAACAAACATGTGTGCATATTGATGGTTTGTTTGAGACCACGTTTATACGACAACGTCAGGAGAAAACCTCAAGCACTCGTCGTTTTTTGGGGTCCGGTTACACAACAGCGCTGCTCAGAGTCACTTTTTGAAAACGGCTCTGCAGGTGGAACGTTTCTGAAACAGAAACGTCGCATTTTCACTTTTTCACAAATTCCAAAATATCCCCAAATTCTAAATAATGTGACGTTGTATTGAACATTTTTGTCAACCAAAAGGCTGTCGAACGTACTTCATGCAACACAACATAAAAAAGATCAATTAAAACTGAAAGTGTGAAAAGATCCTTGTCGGCCGACTACGAAGTGAAAGATTGAGTTTTTTGGAACATTGTGTATACATTTGAAAAATGTCTAATATATTACATTTATTTCATAAGTCTCATGCTTTCCCTTTATTTAAAAAAAAAATACACAAAATAAAAGCTTCTTTCTATCGAAGTTTGTATTTTTCAATGATTTTATTTCAAACTACCTGGAAACTGCAAATAAAAAAGAGTTTGCACAGTCCTAAAAAAAAAAAAAGCAGATGACCTGCATTACCAGTGGGAATTATTTTAATGATGTGATGTTTGTATTTATTTGCCCTAAACTTGAGCGAGGTATCAGCTAAACGTTGGTGCCTGACCTCATTCCTCTGGAACGATTCTGAAAACTTTGCTGCTGCCACAGAAACAGACTCAGATTTATTCCAATGCAGGTTTCTACCTCAGTTGACACACACAACCTTTTTGGTTTTTTACATTTTACTGAATTTGTAAGCTTGTATCTTGAGTTTTATTTCAGTTTCACTCACACAAAGCAGGAAACAAAAACATTATTATAAAAAAGATGAACCATCCATCAACTGAAAAAGGAATCGGCTGAAGCCTGTGGCTTATTTTGCCAATCCTGTATCGTCAAATGATTACAAATAAGGATCAATAATCAAATACAAAACGAAATGACAATTACACCAATAATGATAAAAAATTAAAAAAAAAAAAAAAAAGATGGAAAGGCATTAAATGTTTAGTTTGGAGCAAGAAAGAAGACTTTTGCCTCAGATTTTATTTCACCAGAATAAATATCTGGACACTTCCTGTTTCACTACGTCTTCCTGAAGGATGACTTTGTTTTGTTTGTGACTCTCAGATTATCATTCATTTCATTGGTGCAACATTTTTTTCAAAGTGTTTTTGAACGGCAGTGAAGGTTTCTAACAAAAAAATAAAAAAATAAAATAAAAAAAACTAAAACAAAAGCAGCCCGGTGCTGCAGCAGTGGAGGTGACTGACGGCTCCCGTAGAGCCAAGCAAAGAGCGGCGCCACCGCCGCTCCGGACGTGGAATTAAACATGTCATCGTCTGGCCCCACAGGCGCCAAAATGTAATTAAAGGAAGACAGAAAAAAGATGGCCACACTGGTGGAGCTGTCCTCCAGAAGCTCTGAATAAACGCATTTCTCTTATCAAGCTGGCAAGACGCCTCGTTGTTTAAATCATTTATTACAGATACTATTTCTTAATTAAGATGTGACGTGCACGCGGAGAGAGAAACCACCGACGCTCGTTTACACAACTCTTTCAAGCAAAAGTAGGAACGTTTTGTTGTATGTTTGGAGTCTGTTGTCATGACAACGGAGCTCGACGTGGCTGAAAAACACACGTTTTTGAAAATGCATGGGTCTCCAGTGGAAATGGGGGAATCGCTGGTTCTGGTCACCACGGTGATAGTAACGAGTTGTTAATGGACAATAAGAACAAATTCCTCCAGCGTGTCACTCCATATTCCCTGGGACTTAGTCCCTGGGACTTAGT
This sequence comes from Blennius ocellaris, assembly GCF_963422515.1. Classification (NCBI taxonomy): domain Eukaryota; kingdom Metazoa; phylum Chordata; class Actinopteri; order Blenniiformes; family Blenniidae; genus Blennius; species Blennius ocellaris. Next base: position 1,860,502 of record NC_137662.1, on the reverse strand, counting down.
ACCTTTATTTTGACAGTCACCATAATAACAATCCAACTTGGTGGTCTGTCCACTGGAATATCTATCTTCTCCCAGTGTTCATGTTTAGAACATCATTTTTCTCTGCTGCATGCGCGTGTGTGTGGTTTCATTACAAAAACAAACAACAGCACCCACTAGTGGCCCAACATGCTCACTACACCATTTTCAGTATGTCCGCCATTTCTGTGCTAACACTTTTCAAAACGTTGTTTAAGTAAGCGCAAAACTTTCTGAAGTGAAAAGTAAAATTGGGCAATTTCACCTGAAACTTTGTTACGTAAACGGAGCCTTAAAGAGCAGCGCCCTCTGCTGGATGTTGCTCATCACAACACACTGGCAATCCTTGAAACTTTTATATTGTTCATGATGTTTGAAGGCGATTTCCTCTGATACAATGGCCTGGAAATGGAAAACACTTCAAACGTCCGAAAACCCGACCAAATCCAAAACAGACCCTTTCTCTATTTTGTAGTATTTATGGGGGACTTGTTGTGTTTTCTGCAGTGTGTGGTGTTTTGAGCTTCCAGGTAACTGCAGTTTGAGCTCCTCTTTGTGCTTTTCTTTGTGCATTTCTCCCAAACATCTGGTCCGTCCTTCTGACACTCTCCATAGCATCGTCTCTGGAAACTCACAGGTTTTTCCACATCGAATTAGTTCTTATTAGGTGTGAACGTAGCGAGTGTGACCTTTTATTTAATACATTTCTGGTCGAATATAAAGGATTTTGTAAGTAAAACGTGAATTAACAATATTATAAGGACAGAAATTGTTTATTTTTCCAACTCAACACTTGCTGGTATTTCTTACAGCCAAACTGAGATCACATTGCGCTGTTGAACTTAAGTGAGTGCGACACATTTCACTGTGGCTGTTTGGTTTTTCTCCGAAAACACAGAAAAGACAAACGTCAAAGTGATGAGAAAATATGAGGGATGCTGCACACGCCCGCGGAGGCCGACATAATGAGGGCTCGCACGTCGTTACACATCGATCATCACGTTGTTAATGCGCAGTATGGATTCATTTCTCTGTCACTCATGTGCCGGACGTGGTTTAACTTACACTTTTCCCTCAAACCTGCAAAACACAACGTCTCTCGACGCGATCGATGCAACTCTGACATTTTCCCCGCGCTCTGTGTGCGCGCGGCTAATTAGCCTGCTAAACCTTGGTCAAACGCAGGCCGCCGTCGGAGCTGAGTGGGAACCGAAGCCCGGAGGATTCACGAGGTCTGGTGTTTGCAGGCTGCAGCAGGACAACCCCCCCACCCCACCCCACCACCCAACCCCCCCACCCACCCCCCCCCACCCAACCACCCCCCGCCACCCCTGCAGTATTTCTGGCTCTGCCCTCCGTCCTTCACGCTCATATTTATGCCGGCCCGCCGTGTTTCAGCGGCCCTGTGAGCAGACGGGCCTGCAGATGTCACCGTCAGCACCCCCTGACCCCCCCCCCCCCACACACACACACACACACACACACAAAGTGGGAAAAAAAAGCCAAAAAAAAAAGCAAAGGGTCATTATATTTGCTCTGAATATTCACAGTCCCCAGACGATAACGCCTGAGGATTGTGAAGGATTTTTAGCCCCTCGAGCCGCCTGGACACGATCTGCAGCCCGGATACAGAAAGACGTGACGACCGGCGCTCTGGGACGCTCATCAGTAACGTGTCATCAGTAACGTGTCATCAGTGACGTGTCATCAGTAACATGTCATCAGCAACGTGTCATCAGTGACGTGTCATCAGTGACGTGTCAGCAGTGACGTGTCATCAGTGTCGTGTCAGCAGTGACGTGTCATCAGTGACGTGTCAGCAGTGACGTGTCATCAGTGACGTGTCAGCAGTGACGTGTCATCAGTGTCGTGTCATCAGCAACGTGTCATCAGCGACGTGTCATCAGTAACGTGTCATCAGCAACGTGTCATCAGTGACGTGTCATCAGTGACGTGTCATCAGTAACATGTCATCAGCAACGTGTCATCAGTAACATGTCATCAGCGACGTGTCATCAGTAACGTGTCATCAGCGACGTGTCAGCAGTGACGTGTCATCAGTAACATGTCATCAGCAACGTGTCATCAGTAACATGTCATCAGCGACGTGTCATCAGTGACGTGTCATCAGTGACGTGTCATCAGTAACATGTCATCAGTGACGTGTCAGCAGTGACGTGTCATCAGTGTCGTGTCATCAGCAACGTGTCATCAGCGACGTGTCATCAGTAACGTGTCATCAGCGACGTGTCATCAGTGACGTGTCATCAGTGACGTGTCATCAGTAACATGTCATCAGCAACGTGTCATCAGTGACATGTCATCAGCGACGTGTCATCAGTAACGTGTCATCAGTGACGTGTCAGCAGTGACGTGTCATCAGTGACGTGTCAGCAGTGACGTGTCATCAGTAACATGTCATCAGCAACGTGTCATCAGTAACATGTCATCAGCGACGTGTCATCAGTAACGTGTCATCAGCGACGTGTCAGCAGTGACGTGTCATCAGTGACGTGTCAGCAGTGACGTGTCATCAGTAACATGTCATCAGCAACGTGTCATCAGTAACGTGTCATCAGCGACGTGTCATCAGTGACGTGTCATCAGTGACGTGTCATCAGTAACATGTCATCAGTGACGTGTCAGCAGTGACGTGTCATCAGTGTCGTGTCATCAGCAACGTGTCATCAGCGACGTGTCATCAGTAACGTGTCATCAGCAACGTGTCATCAGTGACGTGTCATCAGTGACGTGTCATCAGTAACATGTCATCAGCAACGTGTCATCAGTGACATGTCATCAGCGACGTGTCATCAGTAACGTGTCATCAGTGACGTGTCAGCAGTGACGTGTCATCAGTGACGTGTCAGCAGTGACGTGTCATCAGTAACATGTCATCAGCAACGTGTCATCAGTAACATGTCATCAGCGACGTGTCATCAGTGACGTGTCATCAGTGACGTGTCAGCAGTGACGTGTCAGCAGTGACGTGTCATCAGTGTCGTGTCATCAGCAACGTGTCATCAGCGACGTGTCATCAGTAACGTGTCATCAGCAACGTGTCATCAGTGACGTGTCATCAGTGTCGTGTCAGCAGTGACGTGTCATCAGCAACGTGTCATCAGTGACGTGTCATCAGCAACGTGTCATCAGTGACGTGTCATCAGTGTCGTGTCAGCAGTGACGTGTCATCAGCGACGTGTCATCAGTGACGTGTCATCAGTGACGTGTCATCAGTGACGTGTCATCAGTAACGTGTCATCAGTGACGTGTCATCAGTAACGTGTCATCAGTAACGTGTCATCAGTGTCGTGTCATCAGCAACGTGTCATCAGCGACGTGTCATCAGTAACGTGTCATCAGCAACGTGTCATCAGTGACGTGTCATCAGTGACGTGTCATCAGTAACATGTCATCAGCAACGTGTCATCAGTGACATGTCATCAGCGACGTGTCATCAGTAACGTGTCATCAGTGACGTGTCAGCAGTGACGTGTCATCAGTGACGTGTCAGCAGTGACGTGTCATCAGTAACATGTCATCAGCAACGTGTCATCAGTAACATGTCATCAGCGACGTGTCATCAGTGACGTGTCATCAGTGACGTGTCATCAGTGACGTGTCAGCAGTGACGTGTCAGCAGTGACGTGTCATCAGTGTCGTGTCATCAGCAACGTGTCATCAGCGACGTGTCATCAGCAACGTGTCATCAGTGACGTGTCATCAGTGACGTGTCATCAGTAACATGTCATCAGCAACGTGTCATCAGTGACATGTCATCAGCGACGTGTCATCAGTAACGTGTCATCAGTGACGTGTCAGCAGTGACGTGTCATCAGTGACGTGTCAGCAGTGACGTGTCATCAGTAACATGTCATCAGCAACGTGTCATCAGTAACATGTCATCAGCGACGTGTCATCAGTGACGTGTCATCAGTGACGTGTCATCAGTGACGTGTCAGCAGTGACGTGTCAGCAGTGACGTGTCATCAGTGTCGTGTCATCAGCGACGTGTCATCAGTAACGTGTCATCAGCAACGTGTCATCAGTGACGTGTCATCAGTGTCGTGTCAGCAGTGACGTGTCATCAGCAACGTGTCATCAGTGACGTGTCATCAGCAACGTGTCATCAGTGACGTGTCATCAGTGTCGTGTCAGCAGTGACGTGTCATCAGCAACGTGTCATCAGTGACGTGTCATCAGTAACGTGTCATCAGTGACGTGTCATCAGTGACGTGTCATCAGTAACGTGTCATCAGTGACGTGTCATCAGTGACGTGTCATCAGTAACGTGTCATCAGTGACGTGTCATCAGTAACACTGCAAGATTAACCACTAACCAATCACTCAACGTTGTTTTGAAATATTGAAAGATAATTAAACTTCACTTCATTTTGCTTCCAGGAAACCATTTGTCTTGTACTTAAGCAACACAGACATATAGATAAATATACACATATACACACATATATACATACATATATACATACAATACATATATACACACACACACACACATATATATACATACATATAAACAAACACATGCATAGATTACAAAATATTGTAAATGTATATATTTCCATATATAAAACTATGTAATTTTACCACATAATATAAGACTATTGAATATTGGAGGAGGGGTGGGATTGGGTCAGTTTAATTTCTTCCTTGTTTGGCATGGTGGCTGGACACGATGTATTTATGTAGGTATGTGTGGTATACTTCAATCATTTTTCCCTCGATATATTTTCAGAGAATGTAACTAATTAATTGTATTATCCTGAAGCACTTTATATATGTAGTATGTTGGTAAATGGAGTATTGGGATTGCACACATGTTGAAGGTATCACACGTCTGAAATTAATGAATAAAAAATACAATAAAATAAAAAGTAACTGCAACATATCCCTTAATACATCAGTGTGTTAAAACTATTCTGTGTTTATGTTTCCTGATATAACATATAAATCTATATCTTCATCGCTCTATCAGGAGGAACGTGAAGCATGAAAGGATGGAGGTTGAGGCAGTGTGATGCAGTCCTTCAAATCAATTACATTCAGAGTTTTCACAAACAGCCTGTTTTCTCAACTGGTCCCCAAAAGAAATAAACAGGATTAAAACAGACGATTCAGCCTGTAGCTTCACCTCGGCCTCAGACCAGTGCGCCAAAGAAAACAGCTGGATTATCAATGACCATAGATAATCTGTAGAAAAGTAGGAGTTTGGTTCTCAAAAGAAAACTGAAGAAAGCAGTTGTAAGTAAGAAAATATTGTTTTATTTTCTGTTTTTGTTGGGTTTGGTCATAAATGTTTCTGTATTGGTCATTTTTCTGTGTTTTTGATGTTTCTCGATCTTATCCGCGATCGATCAGTCGTGTAATAGGTGTGTGTGTGTGTGTGTGTGTGTGTGTGTGTGTGTGTGTGTGTGTGTGTGTGTGTGTGATGTTTGTAGACATTCTGCAGTAAACTGCTATTAACTGATAACTAACGACGGCATGAGACCGAGGCTGCAACTCTTTCTGAAAGTGAAGAGGTAAACGGAGTGAAAGTAGTTAAATTAGACGCTCTCACGGCAAATTGATGAGTTCCCTAAGAGGAGATGAAGCAGAAAGTTCAAGTGGGGCTCGTTAGACTTCTCATATTCACAAGAGATTTCTTAAAAAGTCCCAGAATCCTCCTCGATTCCACTCGGGGATGTCGTGCAGCAGCAGGAAACATGACAATCAAGTTCATGTTGTGCGTTTCCTTCGCTGAAAAGGTTGTGCGTTCGTCTACGTGCGTTCACTTGTTTCTGTCTTTGTATGTATGTATTTTACCAACTTTTCGTAAAAACTACGCGCTCGAATTGGATTAAACGTTCAGGGATGATTTGTCATCATCCAAGGACTAAACTATTAGATTTTGGGACAGAAATGTCAAATAATGGTGGAGAAATGTGCCATACAAAGTGGATTGGAGAGGCACCTCATGGACGAGATCAAAGATCAGCGTATGTTGCCATGGAGACGCTCCCTGACGTTTCCACGTGAGCGTCGCCATGAGCTAACGACTATCATGCCAGTGATGTTCACTCGGTTCCTCAAATGTGGCGTTGGCAAAGGCCTGCACTCTACCGAGTGTAGCTCTAGTTTTCTAATATTTTAGGTTTTCTAGTGCTGAATTAAGAGCTGAAGATGAAAGAGATGGTACAGTCGTATAAAAAATGTTTTATACTTGTAACTAACACCGGAAGCAAAGATTCCAGCGAGGCCCCCGTTAAGAATCCATCACATGACAGAAATACTCAGCGTCCCTGAGAATGCAACTTTTTGAAAATGTTCCATCCCCGTGGAAACGGAGGAAACTACGACTGGTCCTGGTCACCACGGCTGTAGAGAATAGTTCTTCTGCACATGCTCAGTAGATGGGCAATAAGAACAATAAAAACTCCCAGCCCATATTTTCCTAGGACTTGGAAGCTTTTATTTTGACAGTCACCATGACAACCATCCAACTTGGTCTTTTGTGCGTGTTCGTCCATTATTAATGTTTATAGCATATTGTTCTGTGGGGTTTCACCACAAAAACAACCAACTCGCGGCATTACATGAAACCCACATAATCTTCAGTGTTTGTGTGGTTTCCATGGAAACAGGCATTGCCATGTAAACGCAAAACTTTTGTGCGCCGTTGTGTAAAGGGGGCCTGGGGCCGGTTTGTGAGTCTGGAGTGTGAGACCGTCTCGCTTCATCCTGATGTAACCTGCCGCTGAACAAGTTGGATGAGAAGGAAGCCAGTCGGCTGCAACTGCTTCGCTTGACATCCAGAAAACCAGCGACGGATGTAATTTCATCAGTGCGACATCGTCCCAAATATAGACATCAAATGACAAAATACTCCCCAAAGTGATTCTGGAAGAAGAGATTTTAAATATCACTCCGAGGCAGGAAGGAGTGTGTGATGATTCAGACTGGCGGAGGAGTGGAAGGAGGGGGTGGGGGGGGGGGGGGCTCGAATTGGACTCACACACACTCACACACACACACACACACACACACACACACACACACACACACACACACACACACACACACACACACACACACACACAGCTTAGAGCATAACAAGTACTTTCACTGTGATGAAGTCTTTATAACGCAGGACACAGTGTGTTTATAACACTTGACATGAGGAGAGAGAGAGAGAGAGAGAGAGAGAGAGAGAGAGAGAGAGAGAGCATTTAATCTTAACAGCAGTTGAGGCCAACTGGACATGTTGGCAGGGAGAGTGCAGACGCATGTGTGTGTGTGTGTGTGTGTGTGTGTGTGTGTGTGTGTGTGTGTGTGTGTGTGTGTGTGTGTGTGTGTGTGTGTGTGTGTGTGTGTGTGTGTGTGTGTGTGTGTGTGTGTGTGTGTCCCAGTTGGAGCTTGTCAGGCCCGGTTGTCTATGTCCGGCAGATTTCACTCCCCACGGGACCCTTGCACACTCTGTGTTTGCGTGTGTGTTTGTGTGTCTATGTGTGTGTGTGTGTGTGTGTGTGTGTGTGCGCGCGCGCGCGCGCGCGCCCACCTTCTTGCTGACACTGCTTTTTAATATTTCACTACATGCAGGGCGAGCCATATGCTGCCCTGTCACACACCTACACAAACATAGAAATATACACACTTGCACGTACGCGTGCAGCACTTGTTTCTCTCTCCCCCGTCCATTATCATCCACGAGACTTTTCTACAAAACCCAAACTCTGTTCTCTACTTTAACAACACACAGCTCAATCCTCTACCTGTTTATAATGACACCCACCCACACACACACACGCGCACACACACACACACACACACACACACACAAAGCTCTTTCTTTGCTGCGTTTTGGCATTTTGGAGTCATCCTTATACATGCACTTAGTCCAATTAGCGGCAGACCTGAGCTTGTCAACAACAGCAGCAATGATTCACCAGCAACACCTCCTGAGCTCCAAGGAGAAGGAGAAGTTGTGGTAACCTGTCAGCTCATCCCGACACTCCGGCGTTGGAGGAAGCCAGTCGCTCTCTCTGCCGTTTAAATTAGACGAATATGAGAATCATTTCAGACTCGGAGTATTTAGTCCCCTGAAGCTGCTGTCTTTCAAATGCCAACATTAATTTTCTTACTGCCGAAAAACCTGCTTCGGGCTATTTTTGTGTGTGTGTGTGTGTGTGTGTGTGTGTGTGCGTGTGTGTGTGTTATATTAGCAGTTTAAACATCGCGGCTGAATGTCACCGTTCACATCAAGCCCGAAAAGAAGTAAAAACCTGAGATTGAGACGGCGGCTACACTGTCGACTCACCTGGAGGGAATAAAAGCTGCTTTTCCTGACGTCCATAATCAAGCGTTTTCCTGAAACACACTGGAAAACCTGAACCTTGCCAGTGCACAAAATACGTGGATGTTCAATGACTGGCATCAATGTCGCGTTTCAATTTGCAGAGTCGCCTTCTGTGTGAATCAACCATTCGTTCCACGAATAACGTGCAGAGTAAAGTCAATTCTCCTTTCAGTCTGAATAAAAGCTCTTTTCAAACGAGTCTCTATTGTCTGAGTGACATGTTGGAACGCTGCGAGTATTATTTTACAAAATGTGTAAATGGTTTCTGGTCTTTAAAAGACTGCTTTGTAAATGAGTTGGAATAACTTTAAGCTTGTTTTCTATTATTCTGAAGGGCAACTTAATGATTGCAACACAGAAAAGGCTGCAAAGACGTAAACCTTCTGCCTCAGCCTCTTCAGTCACTAGATCAATCGTTATCTTTTCTTTTCATACAATAAAAAGCGCAAAGTCGTTCACGTGTTACAAACAGAAGCTCTTCTTCACTCAGTTTAAAATCAACAGAAAATACATTATATACACTCAAAGATCATAAACTAAATGAAAAGGCACCACTCCCAAAAATAAATACATCATAATCATCCATAACATATACAACATCAAATTAGTAAGTTTACAACAGGCTAGAAAATTTAAATAAAGGTTGAAGTTATCTAAAAGACTAATTTTGAACTCCATTAATAAAATTAAGATTAACTCACATGAACAAGGATTTTGTTGACACTGATCCTGCTGTTGTATATTTGTTGTATGAAAACAATAATAATCCATATAATTCTCTCAAAGTCGTTCAGAAAATCTGCGTCTGTGTTTTCGTTTCAGAAATATTTTGCGTTAACGCGGCCGCTTCTTGACAACTTGTCTGTTTCCATGGAAACAGCAGAAACACTGAAAATGATGCAGTTTTCATGCTGGGCCACTAGTTGGAGCCATTTGTTGTTACTGCCCATCTCCTGAGCATGAGCACGAGTCACTGCGGCGGCCGTGGTGACCGCGACTAGTCTCAATAAAGTTGCTTTTTTTCCCCATGTTTCCATGGAGACGGAGCGTTTTCACAAAGTGGAGTTTTCAGTGACTCCGAACACGCCACTGAACGCCGCACCAATATGCAACAAAAGGGTTTTTTATACGTTTTCCTTGAATATTTAAGCCCGGTAGTTCTCAATCGACCGGTCAGTTTAGCGGCACCAGAACAACATCGTCACGTTTTTCAGAGAAGGAAACGACAGGAGCGAGCAGAGACAATAGATAAAAACAATTTTTTAACAGGGAGACGGTTGGAGTTAGGTGATGGAGAGAACAGGATGAGAAAGAGCAACAATCGACGAGCAGGTACTATTTGTCCTTTTCTCTAAACCGCCTGGTGTTGCGCCTCATGTCAGATGAAAAGTGTCTTCAAAAGGCCTGAATGTAAAGTAAATGTAGGATATTCGGTACTGCAGGGTTACATTGGATGTCAGTGTAAATTGTGTTGCGGTGGTTCTGTACGTCACATTAGATCACTGAGAAGACGTCGTGCATCTTGTCACTTATAGTTTAAATAACAGTGACGTTACTAAGTAATGCGTTATGACAACTCGGCAACGAGTAATCTAACACGTTACTGTTTCCAAACGATCAGATCAAAGTTGCTTCTCCAAGTCACTGTGCGTTACTGTTCTATAGTTTCTTGTCTGTAAAGCCGCTTTATTAATGAACAGAACACAAACTAACCGAGCTGCTCCTCCATCCCGTCTTCTCCAACCGCAAATACACACGGACACAGTCCATCACCTGACCCGCCCCTTTCTCCAATCTCAGCCAATCACAGGCCACCTTGCTGTAACGGTGCGTTCAGGTATCATAGTATAACAGGAACCACCAGTAAATCACCGTTGAATCATTGCAACAAGAAAACAACTGCTGAGATGTTACACTATTTTTGGAATTTGTCAGCAGCTGTTGAAAGTAACTAAAAAGTTACTTGTAATCTAACTTAGTCACTTTTAAAAACAAATAATCTGCAAAGTAACCAAGTAACTTTTTAAAGGAGTGACTAGTAATCAGTAATCATTACTTTTCCAATGTAACTGTGGCAACACTGTTGATGAATAACTCAATCCCTTCTTTCTCCAAAATATAAGTACTTGTACTTCTACAAAGATAAAAGAGTAAAAAAATAAATATATAAATAAAGGAGCGTTAGGCTGCCGCCTCTGCACTTCATTAATCAAACATTACGTTGCAGATAGTGGAAACAGTTGAAAAATGACAAGCGAAAAAGATAAAAGAAAGAAAAATCAAGGAAAAACGACAGTGAAACAGCTTCTTTGACCTTCCAGCTCATGACAGTGAAAGTTTGAGCACCTGAAGTCGCTGACATGCTTTCTGGTGTGAAAGAAAAAAACCTGCACAAGAAAGAAAACACGAAGAAACAGAAACATATATATAAATATAAATAAAAGAGAAATCAAAAGAGAGTTGATGGAGGAGGTCAGAGGAGCCACGAGCCAGAAAACAAGGAGAAAGCACCCGAGGAGGGTGTGTGTGTGTGTGTGTGTGTGTGTGTGTGTGTGTGTGTGTGTGTGTGTGTGTGTGTGTGTAACCAGGAGAAGATGCAGCTCATCTAAAGTTAGTTTGCCTCCACAGAAGTGCAAACGATGGAACTAAAACTTTTAAGCTTATGAGCCACTTCTAAGTTCTCTTTTCTTTTTTTTCTTTTTTCGAGGCTAAATGAATTATTGATATGAGGTCAAGTCGGTATGAGATTACACTAAGATGGTGGAGAACGCGTGAGCTTAAAACAGAATACCAAAGCTGCAGAGCGGCTGTAGAGATGAGGGAGGTGGACCTCCTCGCTGCGTCCAACAACCAGAAACACTAACAAGATTCCAGCTTTCACTCCGTTTGAACAAGATGAATCTCTGCATCAAGACCATCCAGCCGGGTTGGTGTGTTCAGGTGTGTGTTCAGCTGTGTGTTCAGCTGTGTGTTCAGGTGTGTGTTCAGGTGTGTGTTCAGGTGTGTGTTCAGGTGTGTGTTCAGGTGTGTGTTCAGGTGTGTGTTCAGCTGTGTGTTCAGCTGTGTGTTCAGCTGTGTGTTCAGGTGTGTGTTCAGGTGTGTGTTCAGCTGTGTGTTCAGCTGTGTGTTCAGGTGTGTGTTCAGCGGCAGAAGAGTCAGCAAGAGGTAAATGTCGACATTTTACAAAAAAAAAAACACAAACATTTTACGCCCAAAAAAATCCGCCCAAAAAACAAAACACTTGAAATGAAAGGTGATCACAGGTTTGTGTTCAGGATTCACAGATGCTCTTCATCCAATCTGACGGAGTTTGAGCCATTTTGTAAAGAGAAATGGTCAAAACCTTCAGATTCTAGATTCTAGAGTGTGACTGCGGCTTAGAGGAGGATCTACAGAGCCTGGACTCGGAGGAGGAGGACTTTTGCACGACACACTTTGTTTTTCATTTGTTAAAAAATTCCAAAGCCATGAATCCTGTTCCTTCCACTTCACTGTGTGTTGCTTTATCACATGAAGGTCGAAGGCCATGAGGACTTTTACAAACCACAGTAACTTTCTATTACACAGTGATTAAATTGGTTTAATGGTGTGTGTGTGTGTGTGTGTGTGTGCGTGTGTGTGCGTGTGTGTGTGTGCGTGTGTGTGTGTGTGTGTGTGTGTGTGTGCACTTTGCCTACCTGCAGTTTGTTTCAGTGGAATATTACCTTTTATAATAAGCCGTAAGCCGCCTTTATTACTTGTTTTTATTGACTTGTTGGAGCTTTTCTTAGCCGATGTTTGCCTTTTGATGGTGTGTACACACCGTATAGTTATACGGTTGTGTGACTCTGTATTCATGCACATGGACGTACACACTCCTTCGCATAGTTTTCCATTTCTTTATTCGGAAAATTAGTTTGTGATTTAAAGAAATAAAGATTTATTTTGTGGTGTGAAAAAGCTCAGATCCTTGAATTAGAATCACTTTGCAGTTCTATTTCTGGTGCATCAAACTCATGTTCAGTGTGATGATACTTTTAATAATTATAATCTTTGTCCGTGTTCTGTAGCTGTGAAAAATGGAAAATACTGGGTGTACTCGCCATACAGTTGATGAACTGTGTGTGTGTGTGTGTGTGTGTGAGTGTGTGTGTGGGAGGCTGACAGATGTTTTAAATATAAGCGTAGAAACCTGCTGCTCGTTGAGAAGACGTCATCGCCTAGTGCTGGTGGCTTTCACCATAATTTGTCTTCACTCATTGTCCTCGCTGGAGAGCCTCCTGCACTCCGGTCAATGTTTTCATTGATTCACACAGAATCAGAAAAGTTACTAAATGAATGTTTTTCTCCCCCGGTTTATCCTAAAACATTGAATTTCATGACTTTGGAGGGAGCACTTCAAGGCTTCTCAGCTTTCACTAAAGCAAGCCAGACAAATTACTGAATCAGCCTTTAATTCTGTTTTTTTTATCGTTTTAATTTAATGTCCAATAACTTTAGTTTGAGGATTTTGTCAGAGCTTTGATGAGGAACAGTAACGTTCCAGTGAGTTCAGTTCAAGTTAAACCCTGTGTAAGCGCAGTTGATCATTAAAGTACAAGCACCTTATAAATAAAAATTAATTCAAACTTTCCCATGATTTTGTGTAAAAAAAGTCAAACTACATTCAAAACATCTTTATAATTGATGCTCTTATCATTTTCTTTTTTCGTTTACCATAAAAAACCTTGTTGAGATTAAAAATAGTTTTTTACGTGTCCTGGCTACGACAAGCAGCAGTACATTTAAGTGCCTATGACACCATATCATATGTTCATTTAATAATAGTTCCACTTAAAAAAATAAGTCAAAGCTGTATTTGCCTTCATTGGATGCCAGAGAGAGGAATGAGGAAGTGACGTAGTCGGACGAATGCTCATTAGTCCCTCATTAGTCCTCAGACGGGACATTTCTTCACCAAATGGACCGTGTTCAGGAGCCACACAGCGGCGCTGGGGGGGTGATGGAGGTGATGGAGGCTGGGGTGTAGCTCAGGAGGAGGTGATGGAGGCCAGGGGCGTAGCTCAGGAGGAGGTGATGGAGGCCCGGGGTGTAGCTCAGGAGGAGGTGATGGAGGCCAGGGGTGTAGCTCAGGAGGAGGTGATGGAGGTTGGGGTGTAGCTCAGGGGGAGGTGATGGAGGTCGGGGTGTAGCTCAGGAGGAGGTGATGGAGGCTGGGGTGTAGCTCAGGAGGAGGTGATGGAGGTCGGGGTGTAGCTCAGGAGGAGGTGATGGAGGCCAGGGGTGTAGCTCAGGAGGAGGTGATGGCGGCCAGGGGTGTAGCTCAAGAGGAGGTGATGGAGGTCGGGGTGTAGCTAAGGAGGAGATGATGGAGGCCGGGGTGTTGATCAGGAGGAGGTGATGGAGGCTGGGGTGTAGCTCAGGAGGAGGTGATGGAGGCCAGGGGTGTAGCTCAGGAGGAGGTGATGGAGGTCGGGGTGTAGCTCAGGAGGAGGTGATGGAGGCCCGGGGTGTAGCTCAGGAGGAGGTGATGGAGGTCGGGGTGTAGCTCAGGAGGAGGTGATGGAGGCCAGGGGTGTAGCTCAGGAGGAGGTGATGGAGGCAGGGGTGTAGCTCAGGAGGAGGTGATGGAGGTCGGGGTGTAGCTCAGGAGGAGGTGATGGAGGCTGGGGTGTAGCTCAGGAGGAGGTGATGGAGGCCAGGGGTGTAGCTCAGGAGGAGGTGATGGAGGTCGGGGTGTAGCTCAGGAGGAGGTGATGGAGGTCGGGGTGTAGCTCAGGAGGAGGTGATGGAGGCCAGGGGTGTAGCTCAGGAGGAGGTGATGGCGGCCAGGGGTGTAGCTCAAGAGGAGGTGATGGAGGTCGGGGTGTAGCTAAGGAGGAGATGATGGAGGCCGGGGTGTTGATCAGGAGGAGGTGATGGAGGCTGGGGTGTAGCTCAGGAGGAGGTGATGGAGGCCAGGGGTGTAGCTCAGGAGGAGGTGATGGAGGTCGGGGTGTAGCTCAGGAGGAGGTGATGGAGGCCCGGGGTGTAGCTCAGGAGGAGGTGATGGAGGTCGGGGTGTAGCTCAGGAGGAGGTGATGGAGGCCAGGGGTGTAGCTCAGGAGGAGGTGATGGAGGCAGGGGTGTAGCTCAGGAGGAGGTGATGGAGGTCGGGGTGTAGCTCAGGAGGAGGTGATGGAGGCTGGGGTGTAGCTCAGGAGGAGGTGATGGAGGCCAGGGGTGTAGCTCAGGAGGAGGTGATGGAGGCCAGGGGTGTAGCTCAGGAGGAGGTGATGGAGGTCGGGGTGTAGCTCAGGAGGAGGTGATGGAGGCCGGGGTGTTGATCAGGAGGAGGTGATGGAGGCTGGGGTGTAGCTCAGGAGGAGGTGATGGAGGCCAGGGGTGTAGCTCAGGAGGAGGTGATGGAGGCCCGGGGTGTAGCTCAGGAGGAGGTGATGGAGGTCGGGGTGTAGCTCAGGAGGAGGTGATGGAGGCTGGGGTGTAGCTCAGGAGGAGGTGATGGAGGCCAGGGGTGTAGCTCAGGAGGAGGTGATGGAGGCAGGGGTGTAGCTCAGGAGGAGGTGATGGAGGTCGGGGTGTAGCTCAGGAGGAGGTGATGGAGGCTGGGGTGTAGCTCAGGAGGAGGTGATGGAGGCCAGGGGTGTAGCTCAGGAGGAGGTGATGGAGGCCAGGGGTGTAGCTCAGGAGGAGGTGATGGAGGTCGGGGTATAGCTCAGGAGGAGGTGATGGAGGCCAGGGGTGTAGCTCAGGGGGAGGTGATGGAGGTCGGGGTGTAGCTCAGGAGGAGGTGATGGAGGCTGGGGTGTAGCTCAGGAGGAGGTGATGGAGGCCCGGGGTGTAGCTCAGGAAGAGGTGATGGAGGTCGGGCTGTAGCTCAGGAGGAGGTGATGGAGGTCGGGGTGTAGCTCAGGAGGAGGTGATGGAGGCAGCGGTGTAGCTCAGGAGGAGGTGATGGAGGCTGGGGTGTAGCTCAGGAGGAGGTGATGGACGCCCGAGGTGTAGCTCAGGAGGAGGTGATGGAGGCCCGAGGTGTAGCTCAGGAGGAGGTGATGGAGGCCCGAGGTGTAGCTCAGGAGGAGGTGATGGAGGCCCGGGGTGTAGCTCAGGAGGAGGTGATGGAGGTCGGGGTGTAGCTCAGGAGGAGGTGATGGAGGCCAGAGGTGTAGCTCAGGAGGAGGTGATGGAGGCCAGAGGTGTAGCTCAGGAGGAGGTGATGGAGGTTGGGGTGGAGCTCAGGAGGAGGTGATGGAGGCCAGGGGTGTAGCTCAGGAGGAGGTGATGGAGGTCGGGGTGTAGCTCAGGAGGAGGTGATGGAGGCCAGGGGTATAGCTCAGGAGGAGGTGATGGAGGTCGGGGTGTAGCTCAGGAGGAGGTGATGGAGGTCGGGGTGTAGCTCAGGAGGAGGTGATGGAGGTCGGGGTGGAGCTCAGGAGGAGGTGATGGAGGCCATCAGGTCAGCGGGTCAGGGTGCAGGTTGTTTGGACTATCAGAGTCAACCAGAGGAAAACCACACAGACCCTCAGTCCTGCTGGGATTTGCACCGGGACCTTTTTTGTGTTTGTTTGTTTGTTTGTTTGTTTGTTTGTTTGTAACTGGGACCTTGTGGCTGTGAGGAGAGAGGCTGTGTGGATTCAGGCCATGGTGAGAGGAACATGTATGATCACCTCAGCTCTACAGTCTTTATTCCGTCGTCTCCATGGCAACTGATATGGACTCAATCACGTCTCCTTGGCGATCGATGCTGGCGTCTCGTCTTCAGATTGTCTAAATCCGTGTTGTTCTGGTTGATCGTCAATATTCCCCCGAATCTGTTGGGTTTGACCTCCAACGCTCCCGTCAACACCGTCTCTTACTCTTCTTCTTTGAAAAAGTATTCAACTAGTTTCTTCTCTATTCTGTGCGTCCGCCGCTGCGTGTCGAGTCTTTCTGATTCTAAATGTCTTCCTGCGTAGTTTTAGACTTTGAAGTACATCAGGTCTTTGTCTCCCGAGTGTTCGTCGGTTGTTTGCACCGGCACGTCCCGCAGATGAAGTTGAAAAGAGACCTGCTGAAGTTGGAAGTCAACTCAACACCTGAAAACCAGCCTGGGAGCCGGAGCTCAGGGCTCAGAAACCCCGACATTACACATATGAACAATCTACTCAAGGCAGAAGGTTAGCAAAAGTCACGTGTTTAAAAAAAAAACAGATAAAAGGATTTCTGAAGTTGATCAACATGTAACTGGTGATTTGTCTGTATTTTCAGCCATATCTTATGTGGAATTTTTTTTATACAGATTAGCTCGGGGTTGTTTTTTTTTTTTTTTTTTTACACATTTGAATACGTAATTCGAGATGAATTATGAGACTTTTGCAGATTCTGGTTGACGTTGACAAATCTCACGCCGGACATGCTCACGGACGACTCCATACGCATTGACGTATAGTTTGACCACAATGATGCCCCCATATTTCAGCTTTCTCGTTGGGTGTACTCTAATATTGTAAGAGGAAACGTGTTTGCTTTGAAAGGTTTAAAAAAAAAAAAAAGCTCTGGTGATGGGGATTGGGGGGGGGGCTCATATGTATCGGACCATACCGGCCCAGACTTCATTGCCTGTTGCTTCACTCTTTTCCTTCTTTGGACCACTCTTGATAGACGCGGACCCCCATCGACCAGGAAAAACCCCACCGGCTCAATGGCGCGTCCCTCCTCCTGACAGGTGTTACGATAAAGATCTCATCAGTGGTATTTACATCACACGCCTCAGCGGCTGGTCGCCATGATGCTGGTCAGTGTCAACGCCTTTACTTCAGTTCACAACTTCGCTGTATGATTGATTGATTGATTGATTGATTGATTGATTGATTGATTGATTGATTGGTTGGTTGATTGATTGCAGCTGTCTCTGCACCCAGCATCAGGCTGCATCCAGCAGAGTGTTGGCTCGGACGGACAGATGCACCATCACAAATCTGCCGAGCTCATCACAGTCTGAACTGCTGAATAATCTTCTGGCTCGGCCTCGCGGTGTGTGTGTGTGTGTGTGTGTGTGTGTGTGTGTGTGTGTGTGTGTGTGTGCGTGCACAGACAGTAAAAGCTTATTAAAGTGATGAAACAAGAGGGCAGAAGTTTGAAAAGAAACTCTCAAACGAGGCTGGAAATAACAAAGAGCACAAATGCGAGTTGGCAGCACCAACGGCCCATTTATCGAGCGTTCGCGCTCGGCCCCGGCTCTCCGCCGCTTTGACTGATGGCCGTAGAAATGATGGAGAAAGGAATTAGAAAACTCCCAGCTTGCCTCTGCCACTCCGAGCGAAGCCAAATAAATCACGCAGTCACAGTAAATGACACGAGCTTGTCGTACACTTCAACTCCAGCCGCAGACTTTTGCCTCCTGTCATGTGCGTTTAATCTGATTTTGTTTCCGTTGCTCTCTAATAGCAGTGCGGCGCTGAAAGCCGGTCGCCACCGAGGGAGACGATAACAATAATGCCTCCCTCTGGCTCTCGCTGTCACAGTATCGCCTCCCGCCGAGCCGCGCTGTGCTCGACCTGCTTAAAATTCAAACATTCTGTCTTGACATACCAGAAGCTTTTATTGAAGTGTTAATAAAATTCTGATCAATTTCTGTGTCTCGTTTTTGTTTTGGTGTAGGTGGGCACTCTGTCCTCAGCGAATAGTGATGGCAAAAAAATATATATATATACACATAAATAAAAGAATCCGGCACCCTCCTGGTTTCTTTTACTTTGTGTTTATCTCAAATTAAAAGGCTTCGACCTGCAAACTGAATTTACCAAATGCAACTCGAGTCAACACAAAATACAGGTTTGAAATGATAATTGCGGTCATTGGAGCGAGAGAGGCCGTCCGGCGGCTGAATCACCGGGGTGGAAAAGCAATCTGAATTTACAGCAGCAGCAGCCAAACGTTGCATTGGGTTCCCGGCGTCGCTCTGGACAATCAACACCTGGTCCTCGTGTTCTACCAGCTCAGACACAAACTGTAAACTTGACGGCCTCAGATAGTTCCATCATCTTAGTCCGTCTTTCTTGACACATTTCCCTCCACCGAGTGAAGAAACATCTCCCTCCAGGTGTGTGTCCATTAAACCCTGTCCCCACAGGGGGAAACCAACAGGTAAACACTGTTTTTGTCTAATTCCACTGGAATAACTTCTGTTGCACATCACACTCCTTTCTCAAGGGTCATATTTGGCAAACTCCACTTCCTGAAGTGGAAAGTACTGCTGAACTTTCCAGCAGTACTAATCGTCTCCACACCTGGAACGACGCCCCAGAAGAGAATAAAGTGTGTCCTCTCTCTCCCCGGCTTGTTCCAGGTTTTAAAAAGTGTGTTGCTCCAACCAGCCAATCAGAAATCAAGCCCTATATAGTGTCATCGGGGGTTTAGCCAATCACAATCAAGGTAGGCTCCTCCCCTTTGACTCCTCCCACAATCAGGCAGCTCTGCTCTGGCACATGGCACCACGAGAGGAAGGACTTCCTCCTCTTCCCATAGATGGGCGTGTGTGTGGGCGGAGCCAGTCCAGCTCACACAGACACAGCAGATTCTGAATGTAGCTCCCAGGATCCAATATTCTAATGGAGGAGAATCAAGGAGGAGCTGGAAACTTTGAATTCATGTGAAAGTTTTGAAAAGCTGAATATTATGACCTTTACACGAGTCAGATAATGTGAACATGTTGAGTGATTGAGGGAGACGTCACACCTGTTTACACCACAACGCTTTCAGGGGAAAACACAAAACCTTAATGTGGGGGTCTGTTTCCACGACGACGGAGTCACTGAAACTGACCTTTTTAAAGGGTCTGAATTGGTCGCAGTGTAAATGGGGGGGGGGGGGGGGGGCTAGACTTTCTAAATGCTGCTCCTGGTAAATGGACTTCACTCAGGACACACTTCTCCACTGCCCCCAGGTGCTTTACATCATTAATCATATTCACACATTCACACACCAATGGAGGCTGCAGCCATGTATAGATAGATAGATAGATAGATAGATAGATAGATAGATAGATAGATAGATAGATAGATAGATAGATAGATAGATAGATAGATAGATAGATAGATAGATAGATAGATAGATAGATAGATAGATGATATTTGCCATATTCACCGCATGTTTAATGTACCATCACACCAGATTCGCCAGCGTGTCACATCTCTAACATCAGATTGTCATAGAAAACAGAAAGATGCAACACGTGTGACATTCTGCTCTTTTCCCCCACGTTGCTCCAGACAAAGTCAAATATAATGCAGTCGGTTTAGTCAGAGGAGGATAAAGCATGTTTGTGGAAGATTTACAGTTTGCAGAAACTACAAAAACAACTCACACGTTACATTTTGGAGGCCATTCACTTCATCACGAAGAATTATGGCCGTAAAGATTGTGCTGGTTTTCATTCTTGTTTTAATAAATAACACAAAAACCTATATATTTTTTTTAAATTGCCGATTCGGCATATTTTCGCTCCATTTACTGAGCCGTGCCAAAAGCTTCCCGAACAGAGTCCGCTCTGCACTGCGGGGTTATTTGTCTTGCAGGAGTGTAAAAAGATGGTGATGAAGTGCTTGTTTTACTAAATTTGAAGCTGGATATGCTGCACAAACTTTACTTAAACAGGGTGCTGCAGCACTTTGCAGTTATGTAATCAATCACTGGTGTTATGGAGCCAGATGGGATTCTGTCACTTTAAAATCTGGAGCTAAAAACAACCTCCTGCCCTCGTCCACACTTTGTTCCAGTTCATCTTTAATGCTTACTTAGAATTCAAATCTCCATTTAACAGCTTACCAGGGCACTTTAATAAGACACTGCGATATAAAGTCTGGATTTTCAGTTACTTGCATGTAATCCCAGTGTGTGTGTGTGTGTGTGTGTGTGTGTGTGTGTGTGTGTGTGTGTGTGTGTGTGTGTGTGTGTGTGTGTGTGTGTGTGTCTGTGTGTGTGTGTGTGTGTACCTCCCCCCATTTGAGTTACGGTCCATATTTATCACATTCGTAACACTACAACTAACCTCGCCTGACTTTGATAACTCTGCAGGGTACTCATGACTGCACGTGTGTGTGTGTGTGTGTGTGTGTGTGTGTGTGTGTGTGTGTGTGTGTGTGTGTGTGTGTGTGTGTGTGTGTGTGTGTGTGTGTGTGTGTGTGTGCACAGAGCAGACAGGGCTTGACTTTCAGAGCATCTGCTGGGTGTGGACGTGGCAGGGGGCACAGGTGGTATATTGTTCCTACCCACACACACACTGCTGAAGCTCACAGATGCTGACCTTGTACGAGGCCAGGCTCCTGGACTGTCAGCACTGTCACACACACACACACACACACACACACACACACACACACACACACACACACACACACACACACACACACACACACACACACACACACACACACACACACACACACACACACGGTGCCCATTTACTTGAGTCTTGTCAGACGCTGCCCTCCTTCCCGGTGGGGGTATATGTGTGGTGGTGAGGGGGTGGGTGTTGGGGGGTCGGGGGGGTTGTATTGATGAATAATGCTGCAGGTAATGAGATGGGTGATGACGGCGACACAAACGAGCGCAGCCAGGAACTTATTTAAATGCACTTTGCTGCATTCTTGAAGTGTCAGATAAAACCTGGGGGCAAAAAGGTTCAAAGTCTCGACCCCAACGACTCCCGAGTCACAGTACGACTCCCGAGTCACAGTACGACTCCCCATTCACAGTACGACTCCCGAGTCACAGTACGGCTCCCCAATCACAGTACGACTCCCGAGTCACAGTACGACTCCCCATTCACAGTACGACACCCGAGTCACAGTACGACTCCCGAGTCACAGTAAGGCTCCCCATTCACAGTACGACTCCCGAGTCACAGTACGACTCCCCATTCACAGTACGACTCCCGAGTCACAGTACGACTCCCGAGTCACAGCATGGCTCCCCATTTACAGTACGACTCCCGAGTCACAGTACGACTCCCCATTCACAGTACGACTCCCGAGTCACAGTGCGACTCCCCAGTCACAGTGCAACTCCCCATTCACAGTACGACTCCCCAGTCACAGTACGACTCCCCATTCACAGTATGACTCCCGAGTCACAGTACGACTCCCTAGTCACAGTACAACTCCCCAGTCACAGTACGACTCCCGAGTCAAAGTACGACTCCCCAGTCACAGTCCAACTCCCAAGTCACAGTACGACTCCCCAGTCACAGTATGACTCCAGAGTCACAGTACGACTCCCCAGTCACAGTATGACTCCAGAGTCACAGTATGACTCCAGAGTCACAGTACAACTCCCGAGTCACAGTACGACTCCCCAGTCACAGTACGACTCCCGAGTCACAGTACGACTCCCGAGTCACAGTAAGGCTCCCCAATCACAGTACGACTCCCGAGTCACAGTACGACTCCCCATTCACAGTACGACACCCGAGTCACAGTACGACTCCCGAGTCACAGTAAGGCTCCCCATTCACAGTACGACTCCCGAGTCACAGTACGACTCCCCATTCACAGTACGACTCCCGAGTCACAGTACGACTCCCGAGTCACAGCATGGCTCCCCATTTACAGTACGACTCCCGAGTCACAGTACGACTCCCCATTCACAGTACGACTCCCGAGTCACAGTGCGACTCCCCAGTCACAGTGCAACTCCCCATTCACAGTACGACTCCCCAGTCACAGTACGACTCCCCATTCACAGTATGACTCCCGAGTCACAGTACGACTCCCTAGTCACAGTACAACTCCCCAGTCACAGTACGACTCCCGAGTCAAAGTACGACTCCCCAGTCACAGTCCAACTCCCAAGTCACAGTACGACTCCCCAGTCACAGTATGACTCCAGAGTCACAGTACGACTCCCCAGTCACAGTATGACTCCAGAGTCACAGTATGACTCCAGAGTCACAGTACAACTCCCGAGTCACAGTACGACTCCCCAGTCACAGTACGACTCCCGAGTCACAGTACGACTCCCCAGTCACAGTACGACTCCCGAGTCACAGTACGACTCCCCAGTCATAGTATGACTCCAGAGTCACAGCATGGCTCCCCATTTACAGTACGACTCCCGAGTCACAGTACGACTCCCCAGTCATAGTATGACTCCAGAGTCACAGCATGGCTCCCCATTCACAGTACGACTCCCGAGTCACAGTACGACTCCCGAGTCACAGCATGGCTCCCCATTTACAGTACGACTCCCGAGTCACAGTACGACTCCCCATTCACAGTACGACTCCCGAGTCACAGTGCGACTCCCCAGTCACAGTGCAACTCCCCATTCACAGTACGACTCCCCAGTCACAGTACGACTCCCCATTCACAGTATGACTCCCGAGTCACAGTACGACTCCCTAGTCACAGTACAACTCCCCAGTCACAGTACGACTCCCGAGTCAAAGTACGACTCCCCAGTCACAGTCCAACTCCCAAGTCACAGTACGACTCCCCAGTCACAGTATGACTCCAGAGTCACAGTACGACTCCCCAGTCACAGTATGACTCCAGAGTCACAGTATGACTCCAGAGTCACAGTACAACTCCCGAGTCACAGTACGACTCCCCAGTCACAGTACAACTCCCGAGTCACAGTACGACTCCCCAGTCACAGTACGACTCCCGAGTCACAGTACGACTCCCCAGTCATAGTATGACTCCAGAGTCACAGTAGGACTCCTGAGTCACAGTACGACTCCCCAGTCACAGTACAACTCCCCAGACACAGTACGACTCCAGAGTTACAGTACAACTCCCCATCACAGTATGACTCCCGAGTCACAGTGCGACTCCAGAGTCAAGTTACGACTCCCCACCACTCCACAGTCTGAAACAACTTGTTATCTGAGTGGAAATAAAAGAATTAAGGATTTGATTCTCCATCATTTCCCGTCCATCAAATCAACCAAACTGCTCAAATGCCACCAAAACCCACCAAATGGCCATTCTCCAACCATTTGACCTTTGCACAGAAAATTAGCAACCAAATAATGAGGTGATGTTGAGGTCATCGGAAAAAATAAAACTCGCACTTGTCATCAACACACTTCCACCGATCCACAGGTAGAAACCCTGGCGCCTCAGATTTTACAGAACAAATACAGAATCAACCTTCACAGTGTTTGATCGAGCCGTTCGGCCGCTGGTGAAACACTTCCCTCAGCCGCAGGCCATGTGTTTCTCAGTAAAAGATCCTTTAACCTTCAGAAGACATAAACTAGCGAGTTCGTCCCAGCAACCAACTGTAAGAGAAGGAAATAGGAGGTCACATGGTGTCAAACCACAGGGGTTTGAAATGGAAAGCTGAAATATGCAGTTATTTCTAGAGTGGCTAATATTGTGGAGATGAAGTCCTCCTGCCACAGTTGAGATTGTAGTAATCCTCGTTTTTCTCCACGATATATGGGATGTATAATTTATTGGTGCTTTGTTACAAACTGTGATAAATTGTGATCAGGGGCAACTGGTCATTATGGGCAGGTGTCACCAGCAAGGACTGTATGCAAAGTATGTTATTAATTGAGACTATCTACAATATTTTCTTATCTGTGAATAAAACTTCTTCTTACATAGTAAATAATTACTGTGTTAAGACAGTACTTCCTTATTATTGGTCTTACTGCTTCAGGCTTTGTTTTCTCCTGATCCACACTGATGGTGCATTAGTGTAGCTCGCCCCTCTCTCACCCTACAGTGTGTATTATACTAGTGGCGCTCGCCCCTCTCTCACCATACAGTGTGTATTATACTAGTGTAGCTCGCCCCTCTCTCACCATGCAGTGTGTATTACATTAGTGTAGCTCGCCCCTCTCTCACCATACAGTGTGTATTATACTAGTGTAGCTCGCCCCTCTCTCACCATACAGTGTGTATTATATTAGTGTAGCTCGCCCCTCTCTCACCATTCAGTGTGTATTATATTAGTGTAGCTCGCCCCTCTCTCACCATGCAGTGTGTATTACATTAGTGTAGCTCGCCCCTCTCTCACCATGCAGTGTGTATTACATTAGCGTAGCTCACCCCTCTCTCACCATGCAGTGTGTTACATTGGTGTAGCTCGCCCCTCTCTCACTATGCAGTGTGCTACATTGGTGTAGCTCGCCCCTCTCTCACCATGCAGTGTGTATTACACTAGTGTAGCTCACCCCTCTCTCACCATGCAGTGTGTATTACATAAGTGTAGCTCGCCCCTCTCTCACCATGCAGTGTGTAGTACATTAGTGTAGCTCGCCCCTCTCTCACCATGCAGTGTGTATTACATTAGTGTAGCTCACCCCTCTCTCACCATGCAGTGTGTATTACATTAGTGTAGCTCGCCCCTCTCTCACCATGCAGGGTGTATTACATTAGTGTAGCTCACCCCTCTCTCACCATGCAGTGTGTTACATTGGTGTAGCTCGCCCCTCTCGCACCATGCAGTGTGTTACATTAGTGTAGCTCGCCCCTCTCTCACCATGCAGTGTGTATTACATTAGTGTAGCTCGCCCCTCTCTCACCATGCAGTGTGTATTACATTAGTGTAACTCGCCCCTCTCTCACCATGCAGTGTGTTACATTAGTGTAGCTCGCCCCTCTCTCACCATGCAGTGTGTTACATTGGTGTAGCTCACCCCTCTCTCACCATGCAGTGTGTTACATTGGTGTAGCTCGCCCCTCTCTCACCATGCAGTGTGTATTACATTAGTGTAGCTCGCCCCTCTCTCACCATGCAGTGTGTATTACATTAGTGTAGCTCGCCCCTCTCTCACTATGCAGTGTGTATTACATTAGTGTAGCTCGCCCCTCTCTCACCATGCATTGTGTATTACATTAGTGTAGCTCACCCCTCTCTCACCATGCAGTGTGTATTACATTAGTGTAGCTCGCCCCTCTCTCACCATGCAATGTGTATTACATTAGTGTAGCTCGCCCCTCTCTCACCATGCAGTGTGTATTACATTAGTGTAGCTCGCCCCTCTCTCACCATGCAGTGTGTATTACATTAGTGTAGCTCGCCCCTCTCTCACTATGCAGTGTGTATTACATTAGTGTAGCTCGCCCCTCTCTCACCATGCAGTGTGTATTACATTAGTGTAGCTCACCCCTCTCTCACCATGCAGTGTGTTACATTGGTGTAGCTCGCCCCTCTCTCACCATGCAGTGTGTATTACATTAGTGTAGCTCGCCCCTCTCTCACTATGCAGTGTGTATTACATTAGTGTAGCTCGCCCCTCTCTCACCATGCAGTGTGTATTACATTAGTGTAGCTCGCCCCTCTCTCACTATGCAGTGTGTATTACATTAGTGTAGCTCGCCCCTCTCTCACCATGCAGTGTGTATTACATTAGTGTAGCTCACCCCTCTCTCACCATGCAGTGTGTTACATTGGTGTAGGTCACCCCTCTCTCACCATGCAGTGTGTATTACATCAGTGTAGCTCGCCCCTCTCTCACCATGCAGTGTGTATTACATTAGTGTAGCTCGCCCCTCTCTCACTATGCAGTGTGTATTACATTAGCGTAGCTCGCCCCTCTCTCACCATGCAGTGTGTATTACATTAGTGTAGCTCGCCCCTCTCTCACTATGCAGTGTGTATTACATTAGTGTAGCTCGCCCCTCTCTCACCATGCAGTGTGTATTACATTAGTGTAGCTCGCCCCTCTCTCACTATGCAGTGTGTATTACATTAGTGTAGCTCGCCCCTCTCTCACCATGCAGTGTGTATTACATTAGTGTAGCTCGCCCCTCTCTCACTATGCAGTGTGTATTACATTAGTGTAGCTCGCCCCTCTCTCACCATGCAGTGTGTATTACATTAGTGTAGCTCGCCCCTCTCTCACTATGCAGTGTGTATTACATTAGTGTAGCTCGCCCCTCTCTCACCATGCATTGTGTATTACATTAGTGTAGCTCACCCCTCTCTCACCATGCAGTGTGTATTACATTAGTGTAGCTCGCCCCTCTCTCACCATGCAATGTGTATTACATTAGTGTAGCTCGCCCCTCTCTCACCATGCAGTGTGTATTACATTAGTGTAGCTCGCCCCTCTCTCACCATGCAGTGTGTATTACATTAGTGTAGCTCGCCCCTCTCTCACTATGCAGTGTGTATTACATTAGTGTAGCTCGCCCCTCTCTCACCATGCAGTGTGTATTACATTAGTGTAGCTCACCCCTCTCTCACCATGCAGTGTGTTACATTGGTGTAGCTCGCCCCTCTCTCACCATGCAGTGTGTATTACATTAGTGTAGCTCGCCCCTCTCTCACTATGCAGTGTGTATTACATTAGTGTAGCTCGCCCCTCTCTCACCATGCAGTGTGTATTACATTAGTGTAGCTCGCCCCTCTCTCACTATGCAGTGTGTATTACATTAGTGTAGCTCGCCCCTCTCTCACCATGCAGTGTGTATTACATTAGTGTAGCTCACCCCTCTCTCACCATGCAGTGTGTTACATTGGTGTAGCTCGCCCCTCTCTCACCATGCAGTGTGTATTACATTAGTGTAGCTCGCCCCTCTCTCACCATGCAGTGTGTATTACATTAGTGTAGCTCGCCCCTCTCTCACTATGCAGTGTGTATTACATTAGCGTAGCTCGCCCCTCTCTCACCATGCAGTGTGTATTACATTAGTGTAGCTCGCCCCTCTCTCACTATGCAGTGTGTATTACATTAGTGTAGCTCGCCCCTCTCTCACCATGCAGTGTGTATTACATTAGTGTAGCTCACCCCTCTCTCACCATGCAGTGTGTATTACATTAGTGTAGCTCACCCCTCTCTCACCATGCAGTGTGTATTACATTAGTGTAGCTCGCCCCTCTCTAACCATGCAGTGTGTATTACATTAGCGTAGCTCGCCCCTCTCTCACCATGCAGTGTGTATTACATTAGTGTAGCTCGCCCCTCTCTCACTATGCAGTGTGTATTACATTAGTGTAGCTCGCCCCTCTCTCACCATGCAGTGTGTATTACATTAGTGTAGCTCACCCCTCTCTCGCCACGCAGTGTGTTACATTGGTGTAGCTCGCCCCTCTCTCACCATGCAGTGTGTATTACATTAGTGTAGCTCGCCCCTCTCTCACCATGCAGTGTGTATTACATTAGTGTAGCTCGCCCCTCTCTCACTATGCAGTGTGTATTACATTAGCGTAGCTCGCCCCTCTCTCACCATGCAGTGTGTATTACATTAGTGTAGCTCGCCCCTCTCTCACTATGCAGTGTGTATTACATTAGTGTAGCTCGCCCCTCTCTCACCATGCAGTGTGTATTACATTAGTGTAGCTCACCCCTCTCTCACCATGCAGTGTGTATTACATTAGTGTAGCTCACCCCTCTCTCACCATGCAGTGTGTATTACATTAGTGTAGCTCGCCCCTCTCTCACCATGCAGTGTGTATTACATTAGCGTAGCTCGCCCCTCTCTCACCATGCAGTGTGTATTACATTAGTGTAGCTCGCCCCTCTCTCACTATGCAGTGTGTATTACATTAGCGTAGCTCGCCCCTCTCTCACCATGCAGTGTGTATTACATTAGTGTAGCTCGCCCCTCTCTCACCATGCAGTGTGTATTACATTAGTGTAGCTCGCCCCTCTCTCACTATGCAGTGTGTATTACATTAGCGTAGCTCGCCCCTCTCTCACCATGCAGTGTGTATTACATTAGTGTGGCTCGCCCCTCTCTCACCATGCAGTGTGTATTACATTAGTGTAGCTCGCCCCTCTCTCACCATGCAGTGTGTATTACATTAGTGTAGCTCGCCCCTCTCTCACTATGCAGTGTGTATTACACTAGTGTAGCTCGCCCCTCTCTCTCCATGCAGTGTGTATTACATTAGTGTAGCTCGCCCCTCTCTCACCATGCAGTGTGTATTACACTAGTGTAAGCCAGCTCACAGCTGATTGGCTGGTGCTGATTGAGGCTCTGCTTCACAGAACCGGAGAGTCGTCACAAATACCAGCTTGTTAGCAGCGAAAGCTAACAAACAGTTAAGAATCAAAATAATTAGGTCGATTATTTATGAGCACGAGTGTCAAACTTACTTTAGTGGAGAAAGTGAAAGTAACTCTTGGCACTCGATTACACGGAGACTAAAAGTTTCTGAAGATCTCTTAAAGAAACATAGCTTCACTGGTGGTTGAGTGGTTGAGCTTCAGTCTTAACTTGATTTGGTTCAATCCCTGTCATTGAGCAAGATTTTTTTTTCAACTGAATAATTTTTGGATGGGATATCTCAAAGGCTCAACATTTGTCACGGGATCAGCACCTATATAGTTATAATGTTGTGGCTAAAAGGTCGTACACCCACTTTACTTTGGAATTCAGTGATGTCACTAAACCTGAAATAAAATCTTACCCCAAGTATTTACATCGAGAAACGCCACTGATTGAGATTAATCCACATTATTCTGGGTCGTTTTTCTGAACTGAACCACAGTTAATTGTGAATAATCATAATAATCAACCTTGTGAATTAAAAAAAAAAATCCATTTGAAGGCTGTCAAACTCAAGAAGTGTTTCCCAGCCCAAGTTTTAATTTAATTAAACAGTCCAGACTAACTGTTCCTGTTGGCGCTCGCACACTGCTCCATGTGATGGCAGCCGACCCGCTGCTCTTCATTAAAGTTATATTCCAGAGTTTAGTCCTCTTTTTTTTTTTTCCCCTTTATGTTTTTAGTAGAAACACGTTGTGGAGCTGCAGTAATGAGCTCTTTCAGTTTTACCGTACTTTGTTCGTTCTGCAGCATCCTCCTGGTCTTCGTTTACTTCCGACATTGCAAAAATGCCTTCAAGTAATAATGCCGTTGCTTTGTTTGGATTATAACACAGGCCATTGGTTTTAAGGATTTGCTGCTTCATATTTGACAGTACGTTTAAAAACTGCTGCAGCATGTAGTCGCTGAGGTCATTTTTTAAGCACAAAGGCAAATGATTTTCTCGTTCCAACAGCTCCATTGTGAGGATTTGCAGGTTTTCCAGTGTGTAATGACATAATCAGATGATCCTTCTTCGTCTGGCGCTGGATGCAAACATATTAAAAACAAAGCACTTGTTTCTCGCTCTGAATCCAGGAAGAATGATGAAGGCAGATTGTAGCTGTGCGGCAAAGCAAAGAAGGAAATTAATTACTCAATGAAACAGTGGCGGGCCGTGCAGTTCAGACCTGGACCTTCAGTGGCGCTCGGTCTCAATCAATCCACCACTAAAGAACTTTTCCATGACTATAAAAACCATCTTTCTGTGCAGATAGGCAGCATGAAGAGCCGCTGCTTCATAAATACGTTCTCTGATGAGTGAAATCTGAGGTGCACATCACCTGCTGCTGCAGCTGCTTTTCCTCAAACCTCTGGGAGTCGACCAGGAAGACAAACGTCAGCTTTTTGAAATCTTGTCTCGCGAATAAGAGAAACTGAATTTAAGCAGTTTCAAGTAAGTTATACATTCAACCTTCTGGATAGACAGCAAAACAAAAATGTCACAGGAAAAAATGTACTCGCATATATATATATAGTCTGGGATCCTGCTGTGGAGTTGGTCGTGGTGGAGCAGGTAACTTTCACCAGGCCTGCATGTGCTTGGAGTGCTTGCGGTGCGTTCAATGACCTCTCGAAAAGTCCCCCTTAAAATTAGTTTTGACAATAAATCGGCAAACAGATGTCTTTTTCTTCACCTTCAGGCATTGTCGGTTGACAAAACCTCTACTAAACCAACGCAACTGTATTGTTGCTCGTGCAGCTCGCTACAGCTGCAGCCAGCTGGCTGGAGCGTGAGCTGTCTGACCGACCAATCAGAGGGCAGAAATACACCGTTGCAGCTCGCAGCACTGTTTCCAACTTGGCGATTTATCGCTAAATCTGGTGACTTTTCAAGTCCTGTTGGCGACTTTTTTTTATGAAAAGCGACTCGCGGCAAATCGAGTGACTTTTTTGTGGTGTTACTGGGGAATTTCTAGTGTGTTTGGCGACTCTGACATGAAACCACGTGTGGTTCTGCAGTCGCTGTCGTCAACAAGCAGCAGGTCCTGCTGAGAGCCCCTCCTCCGTCCTGAAGCATTCACAGACCTGAGGTCAGTCTGGCAGGAGCCTCCCTCCCTCAGACCAGAGGAGACCCTCACCACACTGCGTCCACGCTGAGAATGTACGGCACATGCGCAAGGCTGCCGCTGGTTCACTGGGCGGCAAGTAAATATAAATGTTTTTTTTTAATCATGAATGTCATTAATTTACCGGATTAACAAGTACAAATTCTCAACTCAAGGTCCAGGGGCCACATTTGGACCACATGTGATCTAAACCAGTGGTTCCCAACCTTTTTTGACCAGTGTACCCCTTGAGCTGGTTTCCATGTGAAAAGTACCCCCTCTCTCATGTGTGATTATTCGCCTTAATGTGTACTTATATTTAACCCTTTGTCTTTCTATCTATCCAACTGCTCATTTAAATAAAACAATTATTGTGAGTGTAAAAACATACCTTTTAATGAGACACTTGCGCTTGCTTGTCTTTCATAAGTCTTTCATAATTCCTTTTTTCACTGGGCTCCCCTGTGCCTGCGTCCGAGGCGACGGTAGCAGTAGCGGTAGCTGGACGTTTACTCCTGCCTAGCCATGCATCCATGTTTACAGTCGGTATGCAGCTAGAGTTAGCTAGCTTCGCGAATCGTGCGCGCCCGCAGCAAGAACGTGAACCTTTTTTTTTTTTTTTTTAAAGCGCGCCACAATATAGTCTTTTCATATTATGTGCATTGTAGTGTTACAATCACTGTGGACGAACTGCTACTCATGGAAAATAAACGTATGGCCTTACTAAAATTCATGATATAATACAATATAATATAGTATAATTTTTTTTTGTGTGTGTGGATACTGTAGGCTAATTTATAATCTTTCTGCGTACCCCCTGCAATACCCTCGCGTACCCCTAGGGGTCCGTGTACCCCCGGTTGGGAATCACTGATCTAAACAAAGCATTCAAGTTATTTTCAGATGTGATGGCCTGTTTCAATGACAAAAATAAAACCAGTAGAATCAGCAGCAGAAAGCTCATTTGCAGTTCTAAACATATTCAGGGCATTTTTTTTTTAACGTACTTTGTCTCTTCCATAACGCTATTCCTCTTTCCTACAGTGTGCCTTACAATTACACGTCAATGTCCAATTATGCAAATTAGGTGATGACGCTATTTAGCGACTTTGAGGACAGCCAATAGCTACTTTCCTTACTGAGGAGTTGGCAAAGCTGGAAAGCAGGCCCCAGTCACCAACTCCACATCTGATTGGTTGAAGCAGAATTGAACGTGAAGGTCCTCAAGGCAGATTTCTTTACCCTGGCAACAGGTGATGTCTGAAATGTGATTGGTTAAAAGCTTTAACGTGAAAGGACATGTCTGGAAGCAGTGCAGCCTGGGAAGAAGCGGACAGACCATTTGGAATTATGTAATATTAAGTATTCATGGACGAAATTTAACAAACATCAGTCTATGATTCAGATCTTATTAGGCCTTTAGAGAGGGTCTCTCTGGCCCCGACAGCTCGTCACTGCAATCAAATAATCCAGAGGAAATGATTGAAAATGTGCTGGGTTGTGTTCAAATGAATGGAAGTGTCAACTTGGAAAAAGATACTGAACCTGCACTATAATATCTAATAGACACAGACTGTAAGTGTGTTAAATGTGTCCTAAATCATAAAGCTTTTATACACAAAAGTTGATGCATTGATGCAAGCAGGCATACAGAAATACATACAAGCATACATATTCCCTGCGTAGAAGCTAAATGTTGAAGTTAATCATCGTTCCCGAGTCCTGCACCTGAATATAATCCATCCAGTAATCACACGTCTGATCGCGTATAAACGTCAACGATCTGATTCAGACTTGCCGGGAGAATAAAGCTCATGTGTCAAAAAGGGGTTTAAACACTTTTCACTTTATGAGCCACCAACCTGACATTTCCAGTGAAAGCATAATGTGGATAAAAGCTTTAAAAATCCCTCAGTGTGTATTTACCACTACTTTATTGCCATTTCAAACATGTCTAATGCGGCGGGTTGCCCTCTCCTTTGTGTGCCGTTTAACCACGTCAATCTCCCCGCGTCCAACCTCAAAGCCTCTTTTATTAAACAAGAGCAACTGACATCATTTTTATCATCGGCGATATAAAGCAGACATGTTAATTACACCCCGTTACAAGCGGGGTTCAGAATTACTGCACGTCGAGAGGACGACGGCTGTAAAGTTTGTCTTTGGCAGATAAATCATTCGGGGGCAGTGAAACGTGGACGAGTCGGACAGGGTCGGACACCTTCAGTCAACCAGGGAAACTTTGTCATGTGGACGTTAACCTGCAGTCGATGCTGGCCGGGGTGTTGGTGGAGCGGGAGGAACGTCTCCCCATTGGTCAGTACAAAACTTCAAGGTCAAAGATTTCCTCCCATCGTGACGCTAAATGGCCTCAACATGAGGAACTTCTGGACATGCGATGCATTGAAGTCCAGATGAAGTACAGGCGGAGTCGTGGTCGTGAGGAAACGTCTGTTAAAGTCGTGACGCTGAAAACCGGGCTCCGTTTAACGCCGCATCGTTTTCAAGTGAAAAACAACAAGCTTCCTTCGTGTTTTGGGTTTGTTTACACAACAACGCTGCTCAGATACGCTGGAAAAACAACTTTTGTTACTGCACATCTTCTTCTTGTTCCTTCTGCTCACGTGCCAGTAAGCAAACATGGCAGCCCCCATGTCTGTAGTTTAATAGTTGAGACTCACCCCTGGTAGCATCCGAGTCATCATCAGTCCATACAAATATCGGGTTCTCGCAATTTTGTTCATATTTATAGTGTTTTGTTTATTACAAAAACAGGCAACAGCGCCCTCCAGTGGCCAGGCACACTAACTACATCGTTGTCAGCGTGTCTGCTGCTGCAGTGGAAACGCAACACTTTCTACCAAACGGATTCTCACGTGGAACGTCGTGGTGCAAACGGGGCCTTCGTCTGGTGCTGGTCACCACGGCAACACGCTCAGTAGATGGACAATATGAACAATAGCGGCCCCCAGCTTTGAGTTCTCTGAAGGAAACTGCTTGTGTCGGCTGTTTTATTGTGGGTCCTTTGTTCAGGCTCTGCCAGTAGCATTAGTGTACATGAATAAAACCTGAGCTTTGTTTTTGACGTATCGTCGACGTTATTCACAGTTTGGAATCTTCACCTTGTGACGAGAAGGACCGGGTCAGCTCATGTTTAATTCATTCTAAACATTCTAGACACGACGGCTCTGCAGAAATCCAACAAAATCAACAAGGAACTGGCCAATTAAAACTTTATTTACTGCAACTGAAAGTCATGGTAGGAATCACATGCAGCTCAAAGGAGTTTCTGGTTTATAATGTCACTCATGACACTGCCGGCTGCTTTATGTTTGAGTTTTTAACAATGAAGGCCACAATTCCCTTGATACCATGAAGCTTTATCGCATCAAACATCTTCTGTTATTGAGGGAATCATTAATTGATAGCAGAGAACACGTCAATACTGCAAGCTGCTTTTCAATCTCCGTTATAATTAGCTTTATTCTGCATGCGAGCAACACGTTTTTGTACTCTCCGTGAAAAAACTAAATCACTATATGTGTCTTACATTTACAGTTTAAAATCCTTTAAAGCATAAAGACGAATGCATCACATATTAGCAGAGAAAACTTCAGGTCTGTATGCGCACACCGATTATACAGTGCAACCCTCTTGCAACACTTGCGAACAATACTATTGTGCACATTAAAAAAATAAAAACAAATCAGTCCATTACCAACAGCTTCACATGGCGAGTGTGTATGAGATGCTTCAACGACGCACCAGCATCCACTTTAACAATTACTGCGAGTCCAGCCGGGGCGCCGGGTGAAAATCTGCCCACTAATTTATCAGAGCTGTGACGTGTTGACATCAATCTGATGGAGCTGGTGAACCAGCGTCTGCTGCCCAGCAGGGACAAACTCAATCACACTGGATCCAGTGACTATTCACGCCACTGCAGGCACCAATAACATCTCTGCTGCAAACACAAACTACTCAGGCCGGCGTGCAGCGGCCGATTCCTGCCGTCGCTCTGCTAAATGGAATCAGTGGACGGATTAAAAACACAAACTGCAGAGTGAGATCAACATCCCGATGGGATGGATTTACATGGCAGAGAACGTTCAGCACAATAGGAGCTGTAAATTACCTGTGACTGGTAACATTTTGCATCAAATGTTAAAAGCACATTTTATCGCTTCAGCAGTCTCAATGCACTTTAAGGAATGAAATTAATCTACTTAGAATTAAAAATACAAAAAGCAAATTCTAGGAAATTGATTATCTATATGTATTTATATACAAAATGTCCAGATTAAAGTCCTCCTGAAGCGGTCAGCGGCCGTCAGAGAGAAACACACACACACACACACACACACACACACACACACACACACACACACACACACACACACACACACACACACACACACACACACACACACACACACACACACACACACACACACACGTACAATTCAAACGCTTTTCTGTTCTGTGGCTGGAAACAGAGAAAACTGAGAACATGCAAACTCATAGCATCCCATCGAGCCACAATGGAGCTAAACACCATCATCCAGTCATACATGGAAAAACTGTTTATCCCACTCAAAACAAAGCAAAACTGCTTCCCTAAAGGAGTTTAGGAAAGGTGTTAGGAGGCTTCCTAAAGGAGATAGTAAAAGGTGATCACGTTAGTGTGGCAGTCGGACACTTTCACTACGTGACATCATAATAAAGCGACGGCAGCACAAGTTAGTGATGTCTGCTGTGGCGGGAAAAGAACTACAAGTTTCTGAAAATGGACAATAAAAAGCACATTTGGGTTTTAGATGATTTAAAGTTGTTCAATACAGATTATTACTTTGGTAATTTACATGATCTGCTCCTTTTTCACTCATCCTGAGTTTCCCTGAACGCTACGATGAGCCGGCCCTTTAAATGTTGTCGCTGCAAGGAATTGTGGGGCAGCATGACCTGGTCTCCTTTGCTAAAGGAAGCATCAGTGTTTCCTAGGCTAAAGGAGGCTCTGAAGCAAGCATCAGTGGTTCCTATGCTAAAGGAGGTTCTAAAGGAAGCATCAGTGGTTCCTAGGCTAAAGGAGGTTCTAAAAGAAGCATCAGTGTTTCCTAGGCTAAAGGAGGCTCTAAAGGAAGCATCAGTGGTTCCTATGCTAAAGGAGGCTCTAAAGGAAGCATCAGTGGTTCCTAGGCTAAAGGAGGCTCTAAAGGAAGCATCAGTGGTTCCTATGCTAAAGGAGGCTCTAAAGGAAGCATCAGTGTTTCCTATGCTAAAGGAGGTTCTAAAGGAAGCATCAGTGGTTCCTATGCTAAAGGAGGTTCTAAAGGAAGCATCAGTGTTTCCTATGCTAAAGGATGTTCTAAAGGAAGCATCAGTGGTTCCTATGCTAAAGGATGTTCTAAAGGAAGCATCAGTGGTTCCTATGCTAAAGGAGGTTCTAAAGGAAACATCAAGCTTCCTTTCCTTTGCTTAATGAGAATTCAGACAGTCCTCATCATGGTTGCTACATGAGACACTTCCGGGGTTCAATAAAAGTCCATAGTTAAGGAGTGAGGAGGGACATTGTGGACGTACCCTCAGTGACAGGGTTAACATGTGGAGTGAACAAAGAGTACAATTTAAGGTGTCTCTGAACAAAATGAGTCATTCTCAAAGAAGGTGGTGAGAAGTACGTATCCACTGCTGTGCCGAGGATTCACTGATTGTGGATCTCGTTCTCTGGTTGTTCTTTTGTGTACATGATTCGAATACAAGAAGGACGGAAGCCTGATTTCATCCGGTGGGACATGGAGACTGGCGGTGGACAAGCCGTGGATGAGTCTGAGGAGTCTCATCAGAGGACCAATTCATTGTGCACCTCCTCCATCCATCCCACAGACGTATTTTTGTTATTTTATCAGAGCTCTGATCCCAATATTTTCTTTATTGATTCCATATATCTCTTTTGGTAATAAACTGAATGAAAAGGACATTTTCCCCAACTGAAAGGACAGTATTGAAACAAATTAATCAAAGTGGATCTAAAACAATACGAAGTGTGATTTGTTTTGTGTTGTTAAATAAATGCCGGCTATATGTTTTGACTTTTCTAAACTAGTGTTTCGTCCTTTCACCTATTCTCCTCATTGAAAAGAACTGTGTGTCACCCTTAACTGTATAAAGGGAAGGTTATAACAGCATAAAGCAGAATGGAAGTGCAGCTTTCAGGTAAACTCACACGAACACAGTTATTGTTACAATACCAGAAATCATCTTCAAAATATACTTCTCATAAAAGCCATCACTTCTGAGCAGAGAATCAACCAAAACAAGACCGTCACTCATTTCCAAAATGAATTAAATTCTGACCCACAGTTTCCTAAATCGATCAAACCAAAGTCGATCTGTTAACAAACAAACCAGAATTTGCAGCCATCAAATTGTGTTCATCTTTTACTAACTGATGTAATGTTTGGGAAAGCTGCCGCAAGGGAGTCTGGGAAATCAAAGATGGCGTCCCGGCCGAGAAATTAAGACACTGGAAATATGTATTTGAGCAAGTTTAATGGCGAATTTCCGTCAGAAAGTTATCGACAGTTTATTCAAAATGTACTTCAACCACTAAAACTGGGTCCATTTTTAATTTTCCCATGTGGATTCTAGTAGAGACACTTTTTAAAAGTTGAAGCTATGTTGGGGGGGAAAAGGGAAGAGAGACAGTTCTACAATCTAAATAAATTCTACAATCTGTTAACAAACCAGAATACTACTTTAAAAACCCTGGAGGATCCCTCTGCTTTAAACATCAGGACAACAGGAAAACCTGATCAAGCTAAAAGAGTCCCCCCTCCACTGAGGAGTTCACGACCACAGATCCTGACGCGTCCAATCAGACGTCCAAACGTCCATCAGGAAAAGGCTGAAACGCTTGGAGGCCGTGGAAGTGGGAGAAACACTCAGTATAAGTGGAGTCCATTAACCGTTTACCACCGGCCATTAGATGAACGTGCAGGGCCTGAACCGCCGCGCCCTCCAGCTCCGGCTTTTGTCTCCGGGCCAAAATAGTTTCATCTGACATTAAGAGCCGGGGCGGCGAGCCTCCATTACACCGCAGAGGAAAACCCCGACCGCTGAGGTTAAATGCAGCTTTCGAGCAGCGGCGGCTCTTCAGTGGAATCGCTCACCTGCGAAATGTTGCAGCGATACGAGCAAAGCGACGGTTTTTAACCCCCCGAGTGCTCTGCTCAACAAGACGCCTGTTCTCAATGGAGACACTTGCTGCCGTCTCACTTGTGCCACCCGGAGCTTCGCTTGCCGTGAGTGAGGAGTTGCTCTGATGGCTCAAATGGGCACGATGAGGGAGGGAAGACGAAAACAGAAATTCAGAAAGACGCAGGGAATTCAGACTTGACGCCCCACGTGGAAAGTCAACAGGCGGGGACGTAGACCATACAGTTCTCAAAGTGCAGCTACATTTCTTTAGGGCTGCAATGATGTAATTCCTTCTTCTTCGTGTTAATCCAACTCTGCATCGCTTTGAAAGGATGAACCTCCGTTTCCTGGTCTTTGGCGACATCTATAGGCCAAGGTTGGAGATAAACAGTAATTACAGGAGTGGCCTTTAGGGGCACTGTGACTCACCATATACACAAAAACTGCAAAAGATGACAAGGAGAACATAGAAATATAGAGGTAGACCTCAGCTCATAGAGCTCCGAGTTATTGGTCTACAACGTCGTCGTTTTCTACAGATGTGCTTCAAAGCCGAGCTGGCGTTTTACAATGTCTCCACTCGAGGACCAAAAATAACAACAGATCATTTTCAGGGTCCTAAAACACAGCGCCGTGTGGATGATCGGATAAATAGTGTGTTTTTGTGTGGAACGGCGTTCTCGTGTGGACAGGCCCTGAAACTGACTGCCTGTTCTAATGAACATTTTACATATATTCTGAAATGTCGTGCACACAAGACTGTCATACCCCAAATATGACTGGAGGGGGCTGAAAACCCCCGTTTTGTATTTTGCGTGCAATACAAGGTTTCTCAAGGTTTTCTCAAGTTTAGCCTCATTTATGAATTAAAGTATATCCATTGCAGATTACTGAATAAATGTAAATTGTAGAGAAGCAACCTCGTTATTAAAGTGATTACAAATGGGATTTTTCTGTCGTTTTTTTTTTCTTCAGCGGCCCTCAGTCAAATGCGGGGTTCCTTAATTAGCCATCAAAACCTTGAGAACCCCTGATGTAGACTTTAATACCGATTGCTCAGATATTCAGTGTGTAGCAGAGTCCTTACCTGGTGGACGGAGCCGAAGCACCTGGTCGATATCCTGACAACACAACAGGCTCATTAGTGCGTCTCTGGAGTGGGAGGCTGCAGAAATCAAACCGTTTCTCCGTTTCATTAAAAGAGCGTGTGCATACAGCAACGTTTGATATTGATTATTGAACAATAGTGGAAAACACTGCAATTTGCTTCCAGTCTACTAGCTGGTGGTGTGTTGGTGGTCCTGCTGTATCTGGACTCGGTCTGACCTCCATCTCTCAGGAGTCCAGCACCATGACCGCTTGGTTATTTTCAGGGTTGCATGTTCCGCTCCATTTCTGTCGTGTTTGAAATAAAGTCCTTCTGGGAGACTGAATCACGTCGTGTTATATTTGTGTCTCTTCCTCAGACATCAGGCGGTACAGCAATTAACTCATTCACGCCTTGTTTACGCCACAACACTGAAGTGACAACAGATTCGATAAAGACTGGAGCCCATTTATTTGTAAAAATATGTATTCTTTTATTCTATATAATAAGAAAAAGAAGTATCCAGAGTCAAACACATGTAGGCTCTGCAAGAGTATGTATACAAGTATGCATTATGAATGACTTTTGTCATCAATAATTTTGAGACAAAAGGATCATAATATATATATATTTATATATAAAAACACACATTTTTCAAGTCCTTTTTTCTTCAGGTATTTAAACCATCCGTGACACATTGAGTTTGGCGAATCCATCTCATTACTTGCTCAAAGTTGTTCCTTTGTCTGTAATTTTCTTCATGGTGTCATTGTGAATCGAAGACCTTGACTCAAGTGCTTTATGCACTCACACATTTATGCGTGTATGCATACGGGAATGTGCGTATTTGAATGTGTATTGACATCCATAGACAAGTATATGGATAAACCCTTCTAATTCTTTCATTTCTTTCTGTTCACTGAAATTGTGCAGCTCCAGATTTTCTAAATAATGTAGCTCCCAATGAAAAACTATGCGACAACAGGAGAGAAAATTGACGTCGCACGACATCAAAACGGGCTTTATAAAGTGGCTCTTTGGCAGCGGCAGGGCTTTGGGTTATGACTCAAACTGGATTTGGCAGGCTTCACTTAGCCAAAAGTAAATATGAAAAGATTGGGCGATTGGTGGAGGTTGTGGAGGGCGCAGGTCAGAGGAGACTGACGGAGAATCCGGGGGTGAAACGGCCTCCGTCATGGCGGCTGGACGGCAACAGCTCGACGACAAGTGTCCAAAACAACTGCTTTATGAAGAATAGAAACATTCCAAAAGGATCATAAGGAATTTAATGTGCCGTCTGTACTGAACATTTCTCTCTGCAGGAGTCCAGAAATAATCACCCGCCGTGTTCGGCGCTCTGGGGACCGGCGCACTCACTCGTATTTGCGTCAGAAACATAAAAACAACACTTCTAGGACACAGTGTAGACTGGCGCAGCACAAGTATGTAATATTATTTCCCCCGTGCCCAGGGTCACACTTTTCAACAGCAACATTTCTGTGTCTGTATCGATACAGAAAGCCACAGAATAAGAAAAGCCACGACACGCCAACCTTGAGCTTCAGTAACAGGGAAAAAAAAAAAAAACACTCAAGAGGAGAACGAAACAAATAAAAGCAGATTCATGTACGATTACAGAGAAACTCCAGCCGCCGTCACCGACTCGGCTGGTAGCAGAGCGAGTGAAGTGCGACTGGTGGAGATGAGCGGCTTCGTGACCTGGAATAGATCTGATTTAGTCTTTGTCTCATTAATCACAATGCATTGTGATTTGTTCCCTTATAATCTCAACAATAGGAACATAATACAGGATAATCTGCCGCTGCACTGAAACTGAAAACACGTCACTGCCGTAATGGCTTTGTTTTTTTTAAACCGTTCTACGCTTTGTCTAATTGAAACAATAAATTAGAGGTGAAACAATTAGTCCTTCATTGATTATTCAGTGAACAGATAATTAGTTACCAAGACGAGCGTGGTAATCTAACTGCTTGAGCCATTCATCAACACGTATGTTTGATATTCACTGCACTGAGCCAAAAGAAATAACCTCTGACACCTTCCTACTTTCATGTTTACACCAGGTAAGAAAAAATAGCTTGAAGTGGAAAAATATGGTCAACAAGCGAGAATGAGTCTTTCAGATGTATTAATAGGAAAATTACTGAGCATCAAAATTCACTTAAAGGCAGAAAGAAAAACACTCATTATGCCAAAAGCATATTAACACGTTTCAGTGAATTGGTGTCGACTGCTTTCTTTTACACACTAAGTTGCTGCAGATTTCCCCACTTTTTCAGTTTCACGTTTACAAAGCAATGATTTCAAAATGGCAGAAACAGTGAAAACGATGCCGCGAGTACATTTCTGGTTGTTTTTGTACTGAAACCACACGAATACAGCAGAGAACAATACTGATACTCATCGGCTTATTAAGACCAGATGTTGGATTTCTCCAATAGTTCATGCTCCACGTCTTCTCCTGTGGCAGGGGTGCAGCGCCACCTACAGGCCTGCTGTATGTACTACATAGTTTTCACTCGCGTTGGACCTCAGACCCTCGATTACGACCAAGACGAAGAAAACAAACATGTCAACAGATAAGAATAGATTACAAATAAATCTTGTTGAAAAAGGAGTCGGACAAAGTATAAACTCCCACCTTTCTTTTCACCCTGTGCCATGACGTTATGCTTTCTGATGACACGTTCCCACTCAGCCCGACTCCACTCAGCTTTGTTCGTTTTCCATTACAATCTGGTACCACCGCGGTGTGGGCGGAGTCATCAGAGCTTTTCCCGCCATGCACAAGTAAACACCCCTGATAGAATCTGTATCTCACGAAACATGCATCTGGAAGAGTGGAGCCAAAGCTCCACGTTGGACAACAGCTCAAATTAGTAATATTACAAAATGTGGGTAGTTACACTGTCCGGTGTTTCAGTTTAACTGGTGCCCGTGTTAATTAGTGACCGACCTCTGCCACCAGCCGTCAGCAGCAGCTGATGTTAAAATAGGACCACAAAAAAAAAACTATAACGGAAATGCGGTTAACCAGCGTTCGCCAGGACAGCTGAGGATCCTAGTCACCAGTTATCAGGGAAACCAGCTAATCCAAAACACTGGTGGTACACGCGGCTCGGAGACCTCCGGGTACTCGCAGCGGTTCGTTCCGTCGAGCTCCTGAACTTTCTGGTCGCCGCCAGACAAAGAAACGTCAGCAGCTCTCCGCTGCTCCGTGAGGCTGGCTTCTCTCTCTGTTTGTGAGCGTTTTTGTTACGATCGGGTTTTAGAAGACGCTCTTTTGACTCGTCCAATGTCCTCGCGCCCCGGCCAATCAGCGGCCTGCCGTCTGCTGACGTCACATTCTCTACTCACCTCAGCTCGCGTAGAACTGGGAAGCACCATGACAGTGCCTGGTACCGGGTACCAACGTGTCTAAAACCCAAGCCGAGGAGGCACAAGTGGAAAAGTGCCACAAGTCTCTCCTTGCACTTGTGCTTCACCCCAACAGGTTTACTGAAAGAAAACATTTAGCTGCCATTGTGTTTTGTCGTGTGTGGCGGCAGTTACTTCAGCGCGACAAGTTCAAGGCCTCACAGTCATTAGTAATTTCAAGGAAAGTAAAGTGGCTGAACCCTTCACTTCTTAAAAGGTAAGGCAGTAAAGTGAGCGTGCGTCTGCTGTCCACAAATGATAAGAAATGTTTTTAAAAAGCCCGTTTTACTGCATAATGCTCACACTCCTACAACTGGAAACCCGGCAATTTACATTAATTTGCATACGTGTGCCTTAAAAAGA
Source organism: Blennius ocellaris (assembly GCF_963422515.1). Classification (NCBI taxonomy): domain Eukaryota; kingdom Metazoa; phylum Chordata; class Actinopteri; order Blenniiformes; family Blenniidae; genus Blennius; species Blennius ocellaris. The sequence goes on along the minus strand of NC_137662.1, from coordinate 1,817,989 downwards.
GGAGGACCCGGGGCCTCCATGCAGGCTGCCGACTTGGTGTGTTTTCATGAATAACGACGGCTGAGAGAATTAGATGTGTGCATGTCGGAGCTGTTGTTGTTGTTGTTGTGGCGGGAAACGCTGAATGATGGCACATCACGCACATGGCAGGGGCCTACTAATGGTTCCTAAAACTAGGCTCGTTACAGAAGGTGACAGAGCCTCTTCAGTACAGGCTCCTGGGCTCTGGAACGTCCTGCCGGAGGGACTCACCACCCTGTTTTAAGTCTGATCTTCAAACTTATCGCTTGGCTTTTATGAACTGAAATTCTTGTTTTGCCCTTTTGAGCAAATCTGTAATCTTGTATTCTGTAACTGTAATTTTATTGTGGTTTTAATGTTTTAATGTAAAAGCACTTTGTAACTCTGTTTTAAAAAGTGCTACATAAATACATTTGTTATTATTATTATTATTATTATTATTATTATTATTATTATTATCATTATTATCAGGATGTGCCGGCGCGGCAATGTCGAGCCGCGGGGAGCCGCTTCCAGTCAATATTCACTCCGCGACACGTCACAAGCTAAATGCGCCTTTATTGTTCGCTCCATTGAATCTTTTAGATAAAACAGAAATGTTCATTTTTGTTTTTGCAATAGGCCACAGAAGACAAACAAACAAGAGATAAGCGATGTGTTTGTAGACTCGGCAGCTCTCACATGATAAATCCACAGAGTCGTCCTCGTGTCTCGGCCATGTGGAAGAGTTGCTGTCGTTCTGGTGCTAAAACACAGAAACCAAATGTCACGTTGCACAACGTGGTTCCATCAGACCTCTGTAGACTTTCCAACGCTGGATTTCTGCACCGTGTGCAAACCACGGTGGTATTCATGAGGCAGGATGGAAATCTCAAAGTTTGGTGACGTTTGACACCAAAGAAAAACGAGAAAATGAGAATCAACGCAAAGCAATATATTGGTATTTACATCAGGATTCCTTCTTTTCTTGTAAACTTAAGGAAATTTTAAAACTTTTTTTTAAAAAGGATTATGTGCTCAATAAAACTAGTACATCTTTTATTAAAGTATATTTCTATAACTTATTCATCTCGTCCAGGCTGGACCTGTGGATCCACTCTTCTCGCAGAAGACACCAGAACAAGGCAGAAAGACTCGGATCCCACAACAAGTGAACATCATCACAGCGGTCCGGCGTTCCCTCCGCGGGCTCCCGGTCCCCGCCAGAATTCAACATGAGATCCGCCTCCTCTCCTCCCCCGGACGCCACAAACTGCAGTAACTCCTCACCTCTCCAGAACTGAACTGGACCGTCTGCACCGGCGCTCCAGGCCGCTCTCAGGGAAACCACGATGTAGAAGTCAGTCCATTTACCCCCCCCCAAAAAAAAGCAGACGCAAAAAGAGTTGAAAGTTGAGAACTGTGTCGTGTGCAGACGTAGACCAGTGAGGAAGACTCAGACATGTGGTCTGAAGTTTGCTGTTGCTGGTGGTTTTGGGTTACGGCGCCCCCAAACCAGCAGCTGCTGTAATCGCGCGACTTTGTTCGGCAAAGCAAACGTGCAGTGAGAAAGCAAAGCCAACCAAATATACAATATACAATACAATGTATACAATGTTTTACTCAACCAACAGTCTTCTGCTTCATTAGAGTAAATAACAAGCATGAAACCCTGTAATCCCTCAGTTGTTTATTGTTTTAATTGTTTAATGCTTCAAAATAAAATGCTTTCCCATAGTTTTCCTCGACAGACAGATTCACTGTTACAATTTCTGTCCTGACCAGACGGGGGGGAGATATTTTTGTCATCGTTCAATGGAGTTGTGGTCATGAGGAGGTAGGACTTAAGTAAAGATCACTCAACATAACATTTGTTGATGAAGAAATAAAAACATTTTGTGTTTGGTAGATTATTTCTGTGTTGAAAAAAGAAAAGCCTAACGTATTGTATTTTGGGAGGACGGACTGATGTGACTGACGTCTATTGAACTAAAAAAAATATATATATATATATTTTTGTGCAATACCAAGCAGCTTTTCTTTGCCTTGGACTCATTTGGTGGCTTGAGTGACTGAAGCCTGAAGAACACCACATGCTGGATTGTCAACATTTTACAAACCTTTTCTACAAGCAGAGCCTGAACTAAAGAAAAAAAAAACAACAAAAAAAAAGGAAAACTACTTTTAATGTGAAGGCTCGTACTTCTGGATGTCGACTTCCGTTTTTTTTTGTTAAATTAAAGATTGCACATTGAGTTTTCCTTGAAGGTTTTTCCAGGTTAGAACAGGATGGGGACGTGCAGAGACATCGAGCTACACGGACCTCAAGAAATAAAACTACAAAGTCTCTCGAGTCTCAGGCTCCGCCCACACGACAACATTAACGTTTTAGAAAGGTTTCACATTTACACTGCACCATTTTGAAAACTTTGTCTGTTTTCATGGAAACGGTGTAGTTGGCATGGAAGGGCCACTACTTGATGCTGTTTGTTTTGATAGTGAAACCACACACACACACACACACACACACACACACACACACACACACACACACACACACACACACACACACACACACACACACACACACACACACACACACACACACACACACACACACAGCAGAGAACAAAATGCAATAAACATTAGCGATGGGAGAACACAGACATTCTACTGGAGAGACGACCAAGTTGGATTGTTATTTCTGTGACTGTCAAAATAAAATTACAAAGTCCCAGGAGGTTATGGACTGGGACTCATGGCACAATGGGGGAAAACTTTGTTCTTATCATCCAGCTACTGACCAAGTGGATAACAACTAGCTTGTACGGCCGTAGTGACCGGGAGCAGAGTTCCAGAAAAGTGGTGTTTTCCTCCGTTTCCATGGGGATGGAGCTCAAACGTTTTCAAAATGTGTTTCCAGTGACTCCAATCGCCGTCGTCATGTAAATGGACCCCGAAACACTACAGAAGTGTTCAGTTTCCACTTGAAGGCCATGTTGTGGTGTAAACAAGGCCTCCACTCCAGAAAAGGGAGCTTCAGGCTGCAGAAAGTAATGCAGTTCGAGGATCAATCTCACAATGACTGATGCTGGCCTGAAGCCGCCGGGGGACAAGAAGAGCTTTTGACCCCTTAAATGTATTTTTTGGCCCTGCTGTTCATGTCTCACATTTTCATTAAAAGCTCCTGCAGGTGAAATGGCTTCAGCGATTCTGGCCTCGCTGCTGTTTGCCAGAGTATTCCCCCCCCCCCCCCCAGCCTGAGATGAACAGTGTGGAAGCATTAGACCTCAGCTGCCAATCACAGCATTTCTCCGGCCCCTCGCCGCGACACAAACGCTGCTCACTGCACTGAGGCATGAAGGGACATCTCCAGCGACAAGCGAGAGCTTTATCAACGCTGCGCCCACGCAAACCCCAACTGATCTCACAGAACAATTCAAGGGGAAAAACTGGAAGGTGGACTTATTCAGTTCAATAAACAAACAAGGAGACCAACTTCACTGAAATACTGAAAGAAACCATGGCGATGCTTTTTTCCCCCTTTTATTTTTTAAAAAGGTCATTTTATATGACATTCACTTCCTGAAGGTTCTCCAGCAGTACTGATCGTCTCCACACCTGGAACGACGCCCCAGAAGAGAATAAAGTGTGTCCTCTCTCTCCCTGGCTTGTTCCAGGTTTAAAAAGTGTGTTGCTCCAACCAGCCAATCAGAAATCAAACCCTATATAGTGTCATCGGGGGTTTAGCCAATCACAGCCAAGGTAGGCTCCTCCCCTTTGACTCCTCCCACAATCAGGCAGCTCTGCTCTGGCACATGGCACCACGAGATGAAGTACTTCCTCCTCTTCCCATAGATGGGCGTGTGTGTGGGCGGAGCCAGTCCAGCTCACACAGACACAGCAGATTCTGAATGCAGCTCCTATGATCCAATCTTCTAACGGAGGAGAATCAAGGAGGAGCTGGATTTGGGGCAAGGAACCAACAAGACAGATGTGAAAGTGTTGAATAGCTGGATGACGCCTTTAAATGGTGGCACATCAATACATTCATACATTTCAGGGAACTATTTTACAAGACTGTTTTCCACGGCGCTGACATCCAGTCAGCTGTACAGAAAATCTTTATCTTGATCTCACAACAGAAGTATCAACCTTAATAAATACTCCTCTTCGTCAGAACAACACCAGAGGAAAGACAGGGAGACGCATTAACTTGGCATGTTTTTATAAATCCTGCATTTTCAGGATGTTTGTAATGAAGTTTAGAAAAAAAAACAGTAGTAGAAAGTCAATTGTTTTCACCATTTCAGAAGAAGTTAAGACACATTATGGATTAAAAATAGATGGTCCCTCTGTTTTGTGAACTCGGCGGCAGCAGTACGTTCAACATGAGCAAAGATGCGTTTCTTCAGCTGCCACGACACGAGCTTCATAATGTGAACTGAAGTGAAAATGGAAATGTGTTCATTTCTTATCTGCATGTGTCAGAGTCTCCGTCCCTCCGGCACACAAGTGTTTATTATTAGGTAAAGATATCAAAAGCATGAAATGCTCTTTTAATGCTGAAGGGTTTGTTCAACGATGACTCTGTGCTGCGTCAAATCCTTTTATACACTTTCAATCAGTATATAAAAATAAGGAGGGGGGGTGGGGGGGGGGGGGGGCAAAACATCTGAAGGGAGAAGTCGCGTGTCACAAATACAAGACGATCTCCCTGTGTTCGGTCCTTGTTTAGCTCCAGTGAAGTAAAGCGTTGAGAGGAACCAGAGCCCTTTCTCCACACGACGCTTCTGATTATCAGAGACAAACACGACTGTCACGTCGACCGCCATCACTCAGCGGTCATTAACTGCTGCAGCTCGCACAAAACCACCACTTCACTCTCTGCTCCTGTTCAATTAGCCGCATTTGCATTTTGAAACCTCCATCGGAAAAACGATGCATCAAGCCGGGTTTTCTAAACGATTCAGGGCTGGAGATATAAAGCCAGGTGTTGATGGAGGCCCGGCATTTGCAGAACTCCACTGGATTTACTTGTTTTCATGGTAGAATTTTTTTTTTTTTTTTTAACTAAAAAGGAACTTTTCTTCCCAGTTATGCAACTGCGCCCCCACCAGAGCAGGTCCTCTCTCAGGGCCTGTCCACAGGAGAACGCGAGTTGTTTCTGGTTCGATCCCCCAGCTCACCTCTCGTCTGTGTATCGAAGCGTCCAAAGGAAAAACACTGAAGCTCAAATCTCTCCCAATAAAGCTGGAGCACCTTGCGTGTCAGACGTCAAAACGGAATGAATGACAGCGTGGAGCACTTTGCTTAAGTGGAAAAAATATGTTATTTTTCTTCATTTTGCACACAAACACGATTTCAGAGAATTTCCAACCCCTTTCTCTGTAAAAAGAAAAAAAAAGTACATCATTGTCAAATCTCACACAGTCAACAGGCAACTAAAAACACTAAAGGCACAAATGGAGGGATTTCAAACTTGTGAATGGATGGAAAGCTCAGCAGGACCCTTCAGTTTTCATGCAGGGGAACAACAAGCATCAGAGTCCAAATTCACACAGAATAACCTCCACGAGTGCACACAGCATGCAATTAAACACATACACACTCTGCAGGAGGGTTACATATCAATTAGGCATCAACACGGAGAGTGGGAAAGACAGGTGTAACAAAGTAAGCTTGATGACTCGCTGTTGTCGAAGCCGTTTCTCCATCTTTTAATTGGTAAATATCCACACTGCCAAATACTCCACTGCAACACCTTCCTCATAGTGTGAGGAAAAGCTTTCTCACACAACCCTTTAAAAGTCCATTAGCGTGCTCACTTCACGGCTTCTCACAGAACCGGAAGGGTTTAAAACGGTTTCTAATCAAAGAGTTTAAATCAAGGATAATCAGCTTCACCTGTTCCACTTCAGCGAGGCAGTACCCTCTTTCACCACACAGGCCCGTTAACATGCAGCAGCTGTGACTGTCCAGAGGGGCGCTGTTTCCCCTCTTTAGCCATCTCATGTGAAAGCGCTGATGAAAGAATCACCAGTGTGTGTGTGTGCGTGTGCGTGTGCGTGTGTGTGTGTGTGTGTGTGTGTGTGTGTGTGTGTGTGTGTGTGTGTGTGCGTGTGTGTGTGTGTGCGTGTGTGTGTGCTAGATGAGATCATAGATGTGAAAGTGAGTCAAGAAAAGGCCGCTCATTTTACTTACATTCATTTGTTTATTCATCCATCTATCCATCCATCATCCATTCATCATCCGTCCATCCATCTATCTGTCATCTATCCATCATCCATCCATTCATCAGTCCTCCATCATCCATCTATTCATCAGTCCATCCATCATCCATCCATCATTCAGTCCATCCATAATCCATCCATCATCTATCCATCCATCCATCATCCACCCATCCATCATCCATCCATCCATCAATCATCTATCCATCCATCATCATATTTAACACTCTTGAAAACCCATCCATCTGTCCACCAATGCATCCATCCATTCATTAAATCCATCCATCCCTCATCATTCTTTCTTTCCTACATCATCCGTCCATTATATATCCATCCATCCATCCATCAATCCATTCGTTAAATCCACCAGCTATTCATTCCTTCTTACACCATCCATCCATCCATCCAGGCGCAGCCTGCTGTGAGTTGTGTGTGTGTGTGTGTGTGTGTGTGTGTGTGTGTGTGTGTGTGTGTGTGTGTGTGTGTGTGTGTGTGTGTGTGTGTGTGTGTGTGTGTGTGTGTGTGTGTGTGTGGGAAAGTTGAACCAGCCTGAACTTGTGTGACGGAGCGACACATGGTGTCACGACGCAGCAGCTCCCGGCGCCACGTCACACATCCCTGTTTATTATGCTGCAAGTGAGACTGTGGGGCTGAACAACCTGACAGGCACATGGCCATGTCATACTAAACATGAAAACATCCTTTTAGAATTGTGCAGAGTTTTTGTTTTTTTTCTTTTTAGCCGGTGATGATAAACCTTCGGATTTACACTGCTGCTACTCACAAGATATATTCTTTATTTCATGTCACACCTATCTCGGGCTCAGCACGCCCCAGTCATTGATTTGTTTTGGGGTTTTTTTTCACGTGGTTCACTGATCCCGTGGTTCATTTAATCTCTTGAAAGAGTTCATTTAAACTCTTATCCGAATAGTTTGGTGGTCTTTTTTCTGATTGGGTGTCTTTGTATGCATGTGAAGACCTCTAATCTCAACCTGGCATGGCGCGCAAACAGCTTTAATACACACACAGCAGCGCACAGCGGCGCTGTTCAGTCGCTTTATCAGGCTGCCTTTCATTTTCACCTCGCCGGGGACAGAAGACGTCTTTCTGTCGCCTGGTTTTAGAGCAACGAGTCAAGTCAGACCGTGAGAGAGGCTTGTTATGCTGCAGCATGAAAGTGGACACACACACACACACAGAGAGACACACACAGACACACACACACACACACACACACACACACACACACACACACACACACACACACACACACACACACAGACACACAGAGACACATACACACACACACCTGAAAGTTCACACAGGTACAAAGAGGAAGAAAGTGATACAAGCATTCCCACATCTATTACACACACAGTCAATCAAGAGGCACACTTTCTATCTCTCTCTCTCTCACCCACACACACACACAAAGATGAGGGGGAGGGCTGGGGGAGACAGCAGTGAACTGAAACACACACACACACACACACACACACACACGCCACTTGGGGTTTGATCGCCTCTCTATGTCAAATCAGTGCATTCCTTATTAACGGCCTTTTTCTCTTCTCCCCTCTTGTTTTCTCCCGTCTGCTTTTTTCCTCTCCTCATTCTTCCCTTCCTCCCCGCTTCCCTCTGCTGCCTCTTCGTCTCTCTTTCTCCTTCTCCTTCCATCCCTCTCTTCCCTCCCTCCCACTCCTCTGTCAGAGAGCAGATCTGCCTGAATAATTTCCTCCCCCTGGACCAGCTCTGCTCTTTAATTCATGAGCCGTGTGTGCGTGTGTGTGCGTGTGTGCGTGTGTGTGTGTGTGTGGGGTGTGTGTGTGTGTGTGCGTGCGCGTGTGTGTGTGTGCGTGTGTGTGTGTGCGTGTGTCAGCGAGTGAGAGAACAAAAACAGAACCAGTGACAGAGAATGTGACACCGGCCGTGTGTTTGCTACAAGTTCTTTTTTATTTGTTTTTTTCATTTGTTTGATTATTATAAAATCCACAAAATGTAATTTGTGTGTGTGTATGTGTGTGTGTGTGTGTGTGTGTGTGCACTTTTGTGTGCGTGTGTGTGTACATATCTATGTGTGAGCACGTGCGTGTTTGTTTGTGCGTGTGTATGCGTGTGTATGCGTGCGTGTGTGTATGTGCGTGTATGTGTGTGTTTGTGTGCGTGTGCGCGCGCGTGTCTGTTTGTCTGTGTGTGCGCGCGCGTGTATGTGCGCGCGTGTGTGTGTGTGTGTGATCTCGTCTATTTTTACTTTCCTCTCTGATCGGCGTAGTTTCAAAGTGACTGGCTGACTCCCTCTCTCTCTCTCTCTCTCTCTCTCTCTCTCTCTCTCTCTCTCTCTCTCCCTCTCTCTCCCTCTCTCTCTCTCTCTCTCTCTCTCTCTCCCCTCTCTCTCTCTCTCTCTCTCCTCATTCACAGTGGAGCTCGCTCCACCCTCCACTGCTCAGATGAATCATTTACTTCTCCTCCACTCGCAGAATCAATCTTTCAGCCCTTTTCACAACATCTCCAAATTAATTATTTGCTTTATTCCATGTTGTTCTAAATGGAGCCATTTAGCTGATTGCGGATCTCAGCAGAAACACCGGGATCATTAGAGCAGACTTCTCTCCGACTCCAATCACTGCCGCTGAGCTGCGCGTCGCTCACGCCGGACGTGAGCGGACTCCGCAAGGCGCCCGCTCCCTTTCACTTTATTCGAAGTTTAAACAGTTTGCGCGTGCAAATTACCCGGCGTGTTGTTTTAATAAAAGCAGCGGCGTATTAAAATGCAGGTGTGCCTGCGAGGCGGCGAGTGGCAGCAGGTGAGACGTTCCTCTCCGGTGTTTTATTGGCAATAACAAGCGGCTCCAAGTCGCGCATCCGCAAAAAAAAAGGAGTGATTTACAGGTTTCATTTCGAGCCGCAGTAAATTTGTCTCCAACTGTCTGCAAATTCATCTGTTAATATTTCAGAATCGCCGTTTATTAAGTCCTTAAATCGTGCTGCAATTTGCTCCGGCGAACGTGACCCGACTCCGGGAGCCCGAGACGTCCCGAGCCTCGCCGGCGGCTCCTCCGCTGCGAGGCGGCGGATCCGCACCCGCTGCTTTTTACTGCCAAGTGGAGGGACGTCTGATTTTGGAGTGAAAGTCTTTCATTTCTTATTCAAGAGATGAAGTCTAATTATCTCTGACAGTTTGTAATTCTGCCAGCATAATCTAGACTACAATTTGAATCACACACACACACGCACACGCACACAAAAAAAAAGCAGGATTCTCTTGTTGAGACTTATACAATAATTAGCGCGTGTCACTTTCCTCCTCCCGCTCCGTCGCGGTTGCGGATCCTGAACTCGGTGTGTCGGGCGTCGATAATGAAGGAGGCCTGCAATCAGCGGCGAGGCCGCGTGGACGTTTTTAATGAGACCACGTTTAGTTTCTCTGCCAAACACGATTTGATCTGGAAAGAGAAACGAGCCGCAGAGCGGAGAGGCTGTGAAGGCTGGAGGATGAACGCCATGAACGTTGTTCACTCCTTCATTCTGGACCAACCGGAAGTTCCTACAGTGTTGTGTCTGTTTAACATATAGGTTTTCACACATCCATCATCCATCCATCCATCCATCCATCATCCTTCTGTCCATCATCCATGCATCATCAATCCATCATCTATTCATCATCCATCCATCCATCTATCTGTCATACATCCATCATCCATCCATCCACCCATCATCATTCATCTTACATCCCTCATCCATCCATCTGTCATTCATCTATCCATCTATCTGCCATCCATCCATCCCTCCACCCATCTATCCATCCATCGTCATGTTTAACACTTGACACTGGATTTGTTTGGATTTATTCTAGATTTGTTTAGAAATGTACAAGAAACGATTATTTCTCCCCCTTTTCCCATGAGAGAACTTCCCTGTCACTTGGGGCAATTCCTTAATGTTGTAATTCACTAATATTCACTAATATTCATTAATATTCACTAATATTCATTAATATTCCTTAATATTCATCAATATTCCTTAATATCAACGTTACCTTCAGCGTGTACGACTGAACAGGCCGACGATCTCGGTGGTTTTCCTGTTTCCAGATATCAGAAACTGTGGGCTTCATTGTTCTTAATGAAATGGTGACAAATCTTCACGAGGTCATGTAACTTTGACCCACTTCTTGTAGATACCGAACGGAGATACTGTTTTAAACAAGGTAGCCTCTCAATGAAATAAAGTTTTTACTTTGAATTTTGTAGAAATCATAAAGAACCCAATCAATAACATCCTTCTATCGCCTCAGTATTGACTTTTATTCTTCTTGCTTTGTTTCTGCAGCTTTTCCACATTGCGACCATCATAATTATGACGACTACTCCACGTCACCATTTCATTGCCAAACAATAATGACTGTTTTTTGTTTTTTTTTTAATGGAGCTGCAGGATTAAATTTACAGTTTACATCCATTTTCGCAAACACCCTAATTATCAGGCTTCACAAGGCTGCTGACGGTGCCTTCAATGTTATAGAAAATCACATCCAAACCTCGAGCTCTTGATTATTCTCAACATAGATTCGGCTACGCAAACCAAGCCTCAGACATGAGTGAAAACACAGATTTTATCGACATTGATCATTTCTAAACTGCAGGAATAAACAGAAGCTATGACGAGTGAGTCAGGTGTGTGCGGCCAAGTTGAAAAATGTAGTTTTTGTGCTAACTTCTAAATTAGCCCCCTTTTTTCCCCCATTGTGTGACTCGGAGGAGCTCACTTCAATATTTATTGTGCCCCGCGATGAGTACGGTTAACAATATAATAACCAAATAGAAATGCACAGTAAAAGCAGGGAGGGGGAATAAAAGATGTAAAGTGTGTGTAATAAAATAGATGTACCCTAGTAAAATCTCACAGAGAGAGAGAGAGAGAGAGAGAGATGGAGAGAGAGAGAGAGAGGGATGGGAGGATAAAGTCAGCAGGGAGTCCATAGCTGCAATATTGTTGTAAAAAATAAAAGTCCTGTGATGCTGCTTGGTCCAGGATGACTGACAGTAACACGGTTTGCAAACTTTTCCTTCCAGTGGTGAGAGAAGCTGCAGGTGTTTATCTAAAAGTCCGTGAATAATGGGTCAGCTAGTTAAAGTCCCCCTCAAAATTATTGTTATCACTTTCAAAAATAAATACATTAAAACAAAGCTGCTGGAAAACGTCTCGCCTCTCGCCTCACGTGGGGCTTTTCCACCAAAAAGAACCAGGGGCCGGTTCTGCAGACTCCCTCTGTGAACCCGCGAGAACAAGGAGAACGTTCGGCAGTGACATCAGCCAGCTGCCGGGGGGGGGGGGGGGGGGGGGGGGGGGGGGGGGGGGGGGGGGGGGGGGGCGGGGGGGGGGGGGAAGCGCTTTTCCGGGCAGGACAGTTCACACTCCGAGGAGAAGCTGTCCAACTCGCAGGCCACACCCCTTCACATCAGGCCACGCCCCCTCAAAGCAGCCACACATCTGTGAAGCGGTGTTTTAACTTTTCAACTGCAAAGTTTATTTCTCGCTTATATATATATCTTGAACTGTTTCAGTAATAAAAGAGAGTTTTTGTCCGAGCCGCCATGTTGGTCTGGTTTTAACCAGGCACTGACCGCTTTGAGTGATGCGTTCAAGGGCATCACGTAAAGCCCAACTCTGACATGCTAACGAGCTGCGGGGCTCACGCAGTAGCGATGTTACAAACACACGCAGCACACGGCGGCGCGGCGCCTCCACAGTTCGGTCGGGACGGTCGGCACGGCAGAACTGACTTTCTTCGGCCAGAAGGAGCTGCACGAAGGAAATGATGTCATTTTGCAGGACCCTGAAGTGCTGAACTCTCTTCTTCTTCTTATGGAGGAAGAATCGGCCTTCAGGGAGGCGAGTGGGAGCCACGTCACTACAAACTCTCGTTTTAGATCCCTGTACTCCTTTCTTTTTTTTTTTTTTTTTTAAAGTTTATTCAGGAGCTGCTCCGCAGTGCTGACGTACCCCTCCATAGCCGTGTCCCGTTGTATTCCCTGATACGTTGCGTCTCCTCGTCACTCCATTGTCGTCCTTTCACGTCCGTCTTGCTTGCTTAATTTTCAAAATGCCGGTACAGTGTTTAAGCCCCTGACGGGCCGGGGCTTTGGTGGTAGAAAGACCAACAACTGGTGCTAAATCTGGCTCCGAACTGGCACCTGGGTGTTTTTGGTGGAAAGGCCTCCAGTGTGAATTTACCCCTGGTGTGTGTTTGAGGCCTTTCTGTGTGGAGTTTGCATGATCTTCCTCCAGGTCACATTAACTCACTGAGCGTCATGGTTGATATCCAGGATGTTCTCGGCAGCAATCGTCTGCTGGACCTCTGGATGAAAAATCGACCAATTTGTTGAAAGAACTCCAGTGTCCAGGCCCGTTGTTCTGTTATTTCTTTGTCTTCACTGCAGACATGAGGAGATGTCTCCAGCGGAGCTGCAACGGTCTCGAAAAGTTGAAAGGAACTCCAAAGACAGCATCAGACTCCTTCCTTATCTACAACATCAACAGCAGGCTAAACATCCTGTTTTGGAGTCGCTCCCTCAGGATTATCGAGCAAAGCGCTCCTTTCTACACTCTTGGTGTTGCGCAGACTTTCAACCGTCACGCGGGGAAGAACGAGATCCACCGCGAGAGGAGGGATAACACAACAGTGTCTCCGCCGACAGTCGCCTCCAGGGAGCGGAGTACAATGCATCCAGCAGACGGGTTGTGCTATCAAGTTAAAAGGATGCGTTTCTCCCTTCTTTTTTTTCCCCCCCGAATGAGAAAAAAAAAGAAAAGAAGTGTGTTCTCCCGCTGTCGGTATCACTCCGGCTCCTGCTAGAGCTCATTACATGAACATAAAGCACAGAGCTAAATACAAGTTCACACCTGTTCTCCTGGGGTTGAGATAAATGTGAGGAATCGTCCTCTTAAAGTCAATGCAGACATGACGGGCTGAGGTGGATGTGAGGCGGGGGAAGGGAGGAGAGGAGGGGGAGGGGGGGGGGGGGCAAAAACCAAACGAGGGAGTTTAAGTGGAAAATGAGTCCTGGATTGCGAGAAGCATTGCAGGTTGATGGGATCTCACAGCGTGCGAAGAGGAAGTTGGTGGGTTGATGGGAGTTTGTTGTCTTTATGCAGCAGTTTTTAATCTGCGGGAAGGTTTTTATCCCCTCCCTGTCTCGTGGAGCTGACGGCTGCCTGGGTGGGCCTGGTTGGAGGCGACCTTCCCCCGCCCTTTGCCTTCGTCCCCCCCGGTGTCCCGCGGCTCCTTGATGGGAGGTAGCAGCTGACGGCCGACGGCCGGTCGGTGCTGCGGTTTGTCCTTGGGAGCCGGAGGAGGCCGAGTCCGGACTCCCAGCACCGGGACGCTGTCGATTATCGCCTCGGAAAAATTGGACTTGGAGAGGGTTGTGTGGAGTCAGGTTTCCCCCGGATGTCAACGGGGAAGGAGATCGACTGTTGTGCTTCGCTAATTAGGCAAAAAGATGTTTTCTTTTCCATCTGCAGGCATCAACGGGAGTGGAGCGCATTCGTGTGTGTGTGTGTGTGTGTGTGTGTGTGTGTGTGTGTTTGTGTGTGTGTGCGCGTGTGTGTGTGTTGTGAGTGTTTGTACATGACACGCCTGCCCTCAGCAGCACAGATCGATGGTTTTATGAATATGAAGGAGGCTGTTATCGGAGAAAAGAAATGGTTTGGTAGCGGCTGTAGTGATTTATCACGCTGCGCTCAGACACACGGAGATCATCGCAGTGGAAGAAGGTGGATCCAGAGAAAGGGAGAAACACTGAGGGGGAAAGTTTGCTCGGGGCGATATTATTCTCCTCTGTTGCCTCTAAATCTCGCCTTCAGCCCATGCAGTCAGTAGTAACAGATAGTGTCAATATAGGTTATTGTATACACACACAACATACTCACACACACATCACACACAATGGACTGAGCTGCATGCTGGCAAGGCTGTGTGTGTGTGTGTGTGTGTGTGTGTGTGCATGCATAATATAATTGTGGTTGTATGCGTGTGCATACACACATCCATAGGTAACTGAACTGCACGGCTGGGAGGGAAAACGCGTAATAAGTAAATATCTGAGATGGACTCAAGCTGCAGCGGAGCAGCATGCAGACGGCAGGACGGACGCAGACACACAGCTCGGTGACACGTTCTGCAGCACTAAGACACTGTTACTAGAGTCAATTCTCCGTCTCACTTTGGGACTCATTAAAGCTCACTACTAGTACTGCTATTATGTGCGCCGCTCCCAAACTGAGTAAATGTTGTCCCTTATACCCTCGGAAAAAAAAACAAAAAAAAAAAAACCAAGCTCATTAGAAGACACCAGCGCAAATAAGAGTCCAAATAGAGCAGGCGTGTGTGACCCACTTCAGCTGTAGGGACACACACCACACACACACACACACACAGAGAACAGAGGACTGACCGATGGGGTGAGACGGCCTGTGGATGGAGGCCACACATGTCAAATGTGCCAAATGAAATCACATTAGTAACTTAAGTGAAATCTAATTAAATCAAGTTGAATCAGCGCTGAAGCGGTGAAACTCCTGCTGGTTGGCCCGCCGCCCTGCAGCCATGATGCTGTCTCATGCATTGAGGGGGGGGGGGGGGGGGGGGGGTGGGGGGGTTGCTTCTCTGCGGGAGTTCAAACAACTGCAGCCACTTCGTTGCATTTTGTTTTTAAATTCCTGCTCCACCTAAAAGAGCCTCGAGCGACACACTCAGGAGAGTGTACCCGCAAAACCTTCTTCACTTTCAGGGTTGTCGGTTTACGCCACAACGGTGGTCGTAGCCCCTGCACCCCCCCTTCACTGTAAACAGTTCCTTCTGCTCATGTGCTAGTAAACTGTATTATCTGTATTATTATATTATTTTGTCGTCCATATCGGCAGTTTTATAGTTGAGACTCTCCCCTGATAGCATTTGATTCGTCTTCAGTCCATACCAATATCGGGTTCTCTCCATTTTGTTCATGTTTATAGCGTATTGTTCTCTGCACACATGTCCTCGTAGTCACATTACAAAATCAAGCAACAGCGCCCCTCCGGTGGCCCAGCAGACTAACTACATCATTGTCATTGTGTGACTTAGGAATGGATTAGGTGTTGTCACATGAATTGTTGAGGCTCCGTTTACACTCCAACGTTTCAACTGAAAACACATGATTTTTGCTTTTACATTTCAGAAAAGTTTCACGTTTACATGAAAATATTCTGAAAACGATGTTCGTTCCCACAAAAATGGCAAAGAAACACTGAAAACTATGTAATTTTCCTGTTGGGCCACTAGTGGGAGCTGTTGGTTGTTATTGCGATTACATTTTACACACACACATGCAGCAGAGCGCAACACGCTATAAATATTAACAGTGGGAGAACATGGACATTCCAGTGGACAAACCACCAAGTTTGATTGTTATTACGGTGACTGTCAAAATAAAAAGTACTCAGTCCAGGAGAATATGGACTGGGAGTCATGACACTCTGGACGCAACTTTGTTCTGATTGTCTCCACTGAGCATGTGCAGAAAAACTAGTTACCATGGCCGTGGTGACCAGGACCAGGAGCGGCACTTCCTCCATATTCACAGATACTGAGATTGAGTGTGTCCAGAACGTTTTTCTCTGGTTTCCACGGAAACTGAGTCAAAGTGTTTTCAAAAGGTTGTGTTTTGCAGTGACATCAAGTGCCAATGTCGTGTAAACATACACACAAAACGCAACAAAAGCATTTTCCAAACAAAAGTTTGAATGTTGCCATGTAAACAGAGATTGTTTGTAAAATGTTGCAGTGTAAATGCAAAACTTTTCTCAAACGACAACGCAGAAACGATGCCTTGTCAGTTGAAACGTCGTGGAAAACGGGTTTCAAAAGAGCCCCTAACAACAAATTAACAGTCACACACACACACACACACGCACGCACGCACACACACACACACACGCACGCACGCACGCACACGCACACGCACACGCACACGCACACACACAAACACTCACAAGTCTGAACAATCATCAAACAATCAAATCCAATCACAAAGTCAAACCCAGGGTTGTTTTGATGAACTATGAGCCTAATTGAACTGTTAAAAAGATGAAAATTCTTATAAGAACACTCACATGTTGGCTAGCCAGATGGTGGCTATCTAAAAACCCTTTTTATGCACCACCAATTTTTTTTTTCCCCCCTCATGATTTCTTAGTATGAGCTGAATCAAGTCGTCCAATCATGGCTGAACTTGGCAGGAGGCTTTTCTGGACTTCAGGCCTTCGTATCTTTTATTTAACAAGTCCCCTGAATCCAACGTGTCATGTGAATCTGACATTTTAAACTGTAAATCAAAGTGACTCATTAAAGAATCGTGGCAGAGTAGATGTCTCATTTGATCGGCATCATCCCCCTGAACATGGTCAAAGGGGTTTTGAAATGAAATTTCACAACAACCAGACACTTACAGCGCAGTATTGCAGTCTGTTTGTCACAATTCAACAATTCAATTAGATTTTTCAAATATTACAGCCTCTGTGTTTATGCTCTCTTTATGATATCAAGCCTACCCTCCCTGAGGATATATGTTGGAATTTTGATTATACTTGACCACTGAACAAGTCAGTGCCTTTTGTTACGCGCGTCTGACTCCAACTGGGAGATAAAACAACACTGACACCTAATGGTCAACTACTAGAACTGCACCCCCAAAAATGTATCTATCTATCTATCTATCTATCTATCTATCTATCTATCTATCTATCTATCTATCTATCTATCTATCTATCTATCTATCTATCTATCTATCTATCTATAAATATATTTGATCAGTGTCTTTTATTCATAGCCTGATTATAATCATCAATTCACCAATCACTAATATAAAGACAGAAACAAAATATGGTAAAAAAGTAACAAAAATGATTGAATGGCAGATTAATTAATTTAGTCTTCAAAGGAAATAAAGTTCAACTTTAAAGACCTGAGCTACTTTTGTAAAAATCCCTTCAATGTAATTTTGATGATTAATATTATCTGCAGTGACTGAATAATAGCCTTGTCTGTGGACAGTGAGGAGAATGTGATGCACGTTAATCATTTTTGTCGTTTCTGGTGTCTAATTTTTACTTTTACTGATCGAGCTTAATAGAATGGGTTGAAAAGTACAATCTGGAAAAGTGCATCGTTGGTGAGTTGGGAAAGGAGGAAATGGTGAAAATGACAGTAGAAACAGATATTTGGGAGGTCTATAACTTTTTCCTCTTATCATCGTACTCACCCTGAACCAACGGGGAACCAAAAAGACTTTTTTTTTGCCAGTTTGTCGTTTCTCCAGACCTCAATTTTTCACTTAACTCTGTGGATAAATCATTTGAATATATTATTATTATTATAATTATTATTACTACTACTACTACTATTATTATTATTATTATTATTATTATTATTATTATTATTATTATTATTATTATTATTATTATAGGATAGTTATCGCTGCGGATTGCCACAATGGCAGGCACAAGAATTACTTTTATTTGAGCACAAAGTTCCCGCGCTCAACTGTTGGTTTCGTGTTTTCTTCTGTGAACTACATTACCCATGCAGCGTCACGCGGTGCGTGATGACGTCACATGCCGTCAAACACATGTGGCCTCGGTGCCGCTGCCGCCGCGTCGTGCTCGCGTCAGCCGGGTAATGTGGAGCTGACTCTCCAGCCTGTATCCAAACCACCACGTTTAAACATATATTGTACTGCTCCACCTGAGCCAACATGCCTCCGAAGAAGCCCGCTCCGGCGGTGGGGAATAAAAAAACTCAAGAGAAGAAAAAGGAAAAGATTATTGAGGTAAACGATAGATTAGTTAGCGGTGTTAGCTGTGAAGCTAACACGCCGCCCGACGAAGCCTGAACTGGAGTTGGCTTGTGAACTCTTAACGTTCCTTTAACTTTTTTTTTTTTGGGCGGAGGGGATTATTATTGAGTCACGTGTCTCTCATTTTGAGCGATATACTAAGTCTGAAATACGTTTTAGTCCAGATGGAAATCGGGTGACAGGAGTGCTAACACGTAGTAGCATGATGGTGGTTTTGCCTGAAGAGCCACAACGCCACACATTATAACCACACGTGTCCTCGTAAGCTTTATATTTGCCCATTCCTGTGTCATTATTTAAAGTTTGGTACAATCACTCATCACGTGAGGTCTGTTGGGCTGTCAGCCTGGTTGTTGTGTGAGCGGGCCTCGTCGCGCCGGGCTTCAGGCCTGTTTCCAGCCGGCCTCCATGAGCTGATGTGGGGACACGTTCAGCCTCATTCACAAAAACTGTCCAATATGTTCTCATTGATTAGTGTATTCCTGAACGCTTGCTCGCATTATGTGCTCGTAGCTCTCTTTAACTCAGCCATATATTCAGCACGAATAACACCCTGTAAACCGCTGGAGTATTGTTTTCCTGTGTCGTGGTCATAAAGTGAAGGTATCGTTATGATGACGACAAGTTGGATTCAGATAAGAGAGGCTTTAAAAACACCTTCCTCTGGGTCAACACTGTTCTAGTTCATGTTGAAAGTGGTGGAAATATATACATTGAAGAGGGCGAGGTGGGAAGTTTGAATCATGTAGGAGTGTTATTGAGTGGAAGAACAGCTGGCCCGGTTGTTCAAAACTATTTCTTTCACCAATGTCGCCTCCATCCCATCATATTTGCTGTTGTGGAGCTTTGAGATGAAATGATGTAGACTACATAAGATATTGGTGTTTTCTAACTAGAGCACGTGAAATACAGACATGCTAAACTCATATTGGTCCCAAAAGAGAGGCTCTAATTCTCAGCAGCTCCGAATCACATATTCTCTCTTTATCATAAATGAATGAGCTCGGGGCTTATTTTTCAACATGTGAGCATTACATAGTGAATTTTTGCTCCTTTCACTTTTATTTCTGGACGTGTCTGAATCAAAAGCTTCAACATCAGGAGGAATAGAGGTGTAGAATGATGGAACGCCGCTGTTTCCAATGGCAACCTATGTAAACGCGCTGATCGACAACAAAAGTTCTCTTTCACATGAAGCCATTCAAATATCATTTTATGGCTAAAATATACAAGCTTTCATTTACAGGAGTATATAGTTTGTTTAGTAGTTACTGATGAACCAGAAGTCTGGCTTCATTTTAAAGAAGTGGTGTGGAGCAACGCAGGTACACTTAATTCATCTTCTTTTACGAAGAAGGAAATGATACACAAAAGGGTGGAATCAGCACTAATCGGCAAACCAAAACTCTCAGTTAATTAGGAAACAACCGCTTTGAACTAGTTCTATAGAAGAATCTTCACATTTGAAGAAGTTGAATCGGATAGAAAAATACTACTTTTCTGGACATCAGTACAGGTTGCAAGGAGGCGAGAGTTTTAGGTTGTGTAGGTCAACCGGCGGTGTGATGCAGGATGGAGACGTCTGTGGCAGGAAGGGCCTCGTCTCCACTGAAGTTTCACAGAAAATAGGAGGCTGAACTGAAGCTGGCAGAGCTGAGAATGTTGACGTGTTCCCTGGGAGTGAGCAGGATTAAGGATTAGTGGGACAGATCGGGTGGGAAAGTGAGAGATGGTTCAGTCTTGTCTGTCGGGGTGGTGATGGCCACGTTTGGGGGGGATCAAGCAAAGTCCTAATGGAAAAGTGCAGCAAAGTTTTGGCTCTTGAGTGTGAAAACCCCACTTCAAATCCCAATAATGAAAGAAAGAGCATCAGAACTACAGCCTGAGCAGGTCTGTGCTGTGAGTGGCAGTAACGGCTGGATAGATTCTCATCATGAACTTGTGCCAATATTCAGTTGGGACTCGTGTCAGATCATCCTGACATCAACCGCAGCTTCATCATCACGTCATTGCTCCGGGATTAAAAACAAAGCTCTGAACCAAATGCATCATTTCACTGGGTTTTTGTGAAGTCAAATAAAGAGCCTCTGATAAAGTTGAGTGTGTCTTTAGTTCTATTGTCGATGCGTCACCAGAGAAACCATAAACCGTGAGTCCTAAACAAGAGGAAGACTGATTGAATTTGATTATAAAACTCCTGGGTTTTTTTCTTTTTCCAGGACAAAACATTTGGCTTGAAGAACAAGAAAGGGGCCAAGCAGCAGAAGTTCATCAAAAACGTCACCCAGCAAGTCAAACATGGACAACAAAGCGCCCGGCAGGTCGGTGGACGTCCCATCACTCTGTGTCCTCGCCGGTTCTCCTGGAGTGTTCAGCAGATTGTGTTTTATTACTCGTGAGAACTCCGTTTTGTGTTTCTGTGGTCAGGTGGCCGAGCTGGGCGGTAAGAAGCAAGACAAGAAGAAGGAGCTGGACGAGCTCAACGAGCTTTTTAAACCCGTCGTCGTGGCTCAGAAAGTCAGCAAAGGTAACCAGCTCGGCATCGTCCAGACGCTTAGCAGGTCCTCAAAAAGACACAAATATGGAAATGTGTTGCATCTCTAACCCATTTCTATAAATGATCATTTATTTCTCGCTCTGTGGAAGTACTGGGAAAATGTGGTAACGACTGCAACAATAATTTAATCTTCCACCAATTTGGTGTGTTTGATTAGATAAAGTCAGAGCTTGAATTTAACTTCAGGATTAAATTAACCTTATGGAATCAAGCTGCTTCAACAACCTGAACGTGTTTCTGGTTCTACAATATTTTAAGAAATGTTGGGAGTTTATTTTGAGCTCCAGTGTAATTATTTGAGCTGGCACCCTCACAACTCACTCAGGTTGTTCACGTCTGTCATTTTAGTGCGTTAGTTCATCGTGTAAACAAGTTGTACAGTTTCTCGTTGTGTTCCTGTAAGGCCCCTGGACGTGACGTACGGTTTAACCCCTCCTCCGTGTTTGTGTTCTGCACAGGCGTGGATCCCAAGTCGGTGCTGTGTGCGTTCTTCAAGCAGGGCCAGTGCACCAAAGGAGACAAGTGCAAGTTCAGCCACGACCTGTCGATGGAGAGGAAGTGTGAGAAGAGGAGCGTCTACGTGGACGAAAGAGATGAAGAACTAGAGAAAGGCGAGTGTAAACCTCTGCTGGTCATCAGAGCGCTGGCTGCTCTTTTTGTCTTCCCCTGGATCATTGTTCACGTTGGCATTTTACGTTTTAAAGGCCCCCGTTCACAAATGAAATGTTTATGGGATGAAAACAAAGCAGTCCGTTATGTCGAAAGTGGAGGTTCTCCGTTGAATCCTTGGTTTCCTCTGTGCAGACACGATGGAGAACTGGGACGAGAAGAAGCTGGAAGAAGTGATCAACAAGAAACACGGAGAGGCCGAGAAGAAGAAGGCCAAGACACAAATTGTGAGTTTCCCCCGTCGTGGTGGGAAGTGGGAAAGCTCCACTTCCTGTTGGGGCGTTGGTTGTCTTGACGACTTTGCGTTGGGTCCACAGGTGTGTAAGTACTTCCTGGATGCCATCGAGAACAACAAGTACGGCTGGTTCTGGGTGTGTCCAGGGGGGGGCGACACCTGCATGTACCGCCACGCGCTGCCGCCGGGCTTCGTCCTGAGGAAGGACAAGAAGAAGGAGGAGAAAGAGGAGGAGATCTCGCTGGAGGAGTTGATAGAGAACGAGGTGAGAGGTGGTGCAGCGGAAGGCAGAAGCCTCGTGTTTCGCTTGCAGGACGAGACAATGCGGGTGTGGCGGCGCCGCGTTACACGGGACATGAGGTCTGCGCCCACTTACCGATTCGATGGAAACAACTTATTGTATTTGAGTTTTTCTTCAAATGGTTAACGTGGCTCACCACCAGGGGGCGAGCAAGAGCTCGGCTCTTCACTGAACGACCTGATGGCGTACAGGACAGACACATGAATCACGTCAATAGCGACATTTAGAGACGACCTGTTCGTTATTAGTGAATCTTCAGACCTCTGTTGTGATTCTCCACACAGAAAAAAGTGCGAAATGCAGCATTTGCTCGTGGCGTCATTAGATCTGTTGCACTAGTTAGTTCTTTTAGGAGATATTTTACTCTCTCTCTTTTCCTGTGGCGCTGTAGCAGTGATCTACCGTCATGGTGCCATCTGGTGGTCACACACGGTATGTGTCGCTGTATTTCATGTCCACATAGAAAACGTGACTTCTCCTCTAGAAAATAGAGGCTTTGACGTGTTCTTCCTGAAGACGTTGCTCTTTATCTTGCCAGTAATTGTCCTCGGCGGGGCCTGGGCCAAGTTATCTGGTCTTTCAGGCCCTCGCTGCCGCCCGGAGCGAGTGGAGGACAGTCCGGCGCTGAAACAAGCGTTCTTACCCTCCATCCAGCCTCTCACACTCATAATGTTGCACAGGTTGAACTCGCCATGACTATAAGTTGTGCAGCCGCAGTTTCTCTCGGATCTCAGATCATGATTTTGCAGCGGATGTTTGTCTTCTGTGTGTCTCCAGCGTGCGGCGCTGGGCGTGAACGTGACCCGGATCACTCTGGAGACTTTCCTGGCTTGGAAGAAGAGGAAAAGGCAGGAGAAGGTGGGATCCCGATTTCAGTTTCAGGTCTTTCGGAGATGTCGGATTGCGTTCCGTGTGTGTGTGTGTGTTAACGCGGGACTTCCTGCTGCTCTCAGGTGGATAAAGCCCGAGAGGAGATGGAGAAGAAGAAAGCCGACTTCAAGGCGGGGAAGTCGCTCGTGGTGAGTCCGGCTGGCCGCGCGGCTGAAAACCTGGGTTTTTTTGTGTCCATGTGAGACGTCCTGTGGCTTTAAAACGCCTGTGACTGCAGGTGAGCGGCCGCGAGGTGTTCGAGTTCCGCCCCGAGCTGGTGGACGACGACGACGCCGAGGCCGACGACACTCAGTACGCCAACGAAGAAGAAGACGACGACGACGACGAGACGGAGGTAAGCAGCCTGGTGATGTAGTTGCAGTCTGTTATTACACCATTTATCTATTTATTTGCACTACCTGCTCTATGCGACCTTTTAATTGATTGGGGGAAAGGGGGCGGGGCTTCCTGCCAGTATATCTTTTTACTCAGGGAAACTACAGAAAGTAGCACCGTCTCTGCAGCTGTTCTTGTTGCAATGTTAAGGTCTAGTGGCGTTTGTTGGTTCTGATTCCTTTGTGTTCCCTGAACGCACCGTTACAGCGAGTTGGCCTGTGATTGGCTGAGAGTGGAGAAGGGGGCGGGGCGCTGCAATAGTAACTCATTGACTTGGAGAAGTAACTTTACTCTGATTACTGGTTTGGAACTAGTAACTCTTGACATTACTGGTGACTGAAAAAGTGGTCATATGTAGGCCGGTCATGATATTCAATCAATCTATTAATTGCACGCTAATTAAAAATGAGCTCGATAAGTTTTCATTTACCAAAGACACTGGATGATGAGTTAACTGCCCTGCATCCGTCTCCACTGACTCCTCGGGGCTCCCTAGCGTCACGAGGAGTGAAGCGTCCTGTCAGTCACTCTTGTGTGAGGAGGCGGGGCTCCTGGGGAACCTGGGGAACCCGGGGAACCTGGGGAACCTGGGGAACCCGGGGCTCCTGGGGAACCTGGTGCACCTCAGTGCAGCATGAGAGCCTCACGAGGAGTAGCAGTGATCACTACCCATAAAAATGCCTTTGGTCTGGTTAATATCCTCTTAAAACTGGTCTCTTGTCTGAATTTTTCATTTATTTTACAGAGTAATGAGCCAGGAAATCCGTTCCACAGTTTGCAGCCAGCCAGGGAAGTTAGCACAGCAGCTATCAAACTTTTCATGACAACATGTGGAACGGCTCTGAAGTTAAAACAATGATTGACCAGCAGCTCCTCCTCTGTAGCAGGAGACTCACTCCTCTGTGAAGCTGCGTCCTCCTCCTCGCTAAACCCCTGAAAATAGTCCCAGTCATTTCTCATGCGGTTGAACTGGAAACATTCTGTTGGTGCTGCTTTGCTACATCATTTCCCCAGGAATTAATTAAGTGATTCTGCTGTTTTAAAGATGGAACAGTTTATTTTTTTCTTATCAGCAACAGGGTCTATTTTATATGTTGGTTATAGTTGTGTGGTTTTTATTGAAGTGCACTTTTTGTTTACAAAGGTCCTAACTGGATTATCAGTTTTGCCTGTTAAATATCTTAACCTCTGATCCTAATGTTTAATATATGTTGAAGTGCAATTTTGTTTAGAGACTTTATACTTTATTTATTGTTTCAGTTGTGTGTGGGTTTTATTCAAGTGCATTTTTGTTAACAGAAACTGACAGTCCATTTTATTTATTGTTTTTGGTTGTTTTGTTTATTATTTATTTTGGATCTTTTCTCCTAATACAATTCCAATTTTAAATATTCTTAAGAAATCAAACTTTATTTATCTTTAAAAGGTGTACTTGCATTATTATACCAGTATTATTATATTAGTGGGAAAATGGTGTAAAAATGGCAATATGATCGTTTATCGCAAAATTTGTTATCATGACGGGCCTCGTCATCTGAGAGCCTGGAGGAGTTTGTAAAAACACCCACAATGCACCGCTTCCCGGGGAATTTCACCGTATTTTCACCAAGTGGGGTTTTTTCCTGTAGTAATTGTTTGGTTTTTGTGAAAATATTGACATTTTGATCGCGTCTCCTCTGCAACACAACTAAGAAACGGCTTAAATTCAAAGGTTATCGTGGCTCTACTTCACCAGTGCGACCCACCTGGACTGAACCCCCGCTCTTAAATCCTCCTTCGTTCCAGATCGACACCACAGAGATCCAGGACATAGACTTGTCCCGCTTCGTCCCCCAGGAGGTGGACAACACGGGCATCACCGTGGCGTCGGTGGACCGGTTCGCCTCCAGGAGCAAGGCGGGGAAACGCGAGACGGACCACGGTGGGGGAACCGACCCGACCCGTGTCCTCCTCAATGAGTCGCCTCCTCTGTAACCATGGCAACCCTTTTTTTTTTCGTTTTCACCCCCTCAGACGAGCAGCTGAACGGAGCCTGCGGCGGCGCCGAGGCCAACGGGCTCTCCGGGGAGGACGCGGGCGAGGAGGACGAGGAGGAGGAGGAGGACGAGGAAGAGGAAGAGGAGGTCCCCGTGGACGAGAACCTGTTCACGGGGGAGGATTTGGAGGAGCTGGACGAGGAGCTGAACACGCTGGCCCTGGAGGACTGAGGACGGACTAAATGACAAAAGGGACGGGACTGACAAAGACGCATGGAGCTGAACATCAAAGAGACCAGACGAATGATTTTAAACTTCAGAGACTCCAGTAATAAAGCCTGATTCGATCGTGACTCCGCCCCCTCTCTCGCCTCCTGTCCTGCAGGAGTCCAGGTTCACCTCATCCTGAATGTCCCACAATCTGCTGTCGTGCACTTTTCATGTCACATTACAAACTTTATAGCATACAATTATTTTTTGGGGGGGGGGGGCGGAACAGTGCCGCTCCTGGTAAAATGAGAATACATCCAATATCGTCGATGGGCTTTCCTTCCAGACGCCTGGCGGCGGCGGCGTGCTCAGAGCTTCCCTCATGACTAATACAAGTTTAAAGACGCTGTCCCCTGGAGTGGATCCTGAAACGTCTCAACTTTTCAAAAGAAGTCCAGATCCACGTGAACTGAAATCTGATGAAGGCCGTCGCCAGCCCTGTATTGTAAATAATATTCTCCAGTTGCCTCTGAAGAAACAATAAAATCTCTACACCCAGTGTGTTAATGTATTTTTAATTTCACCAAGTTTATATGTCTTAAATCTGTTGATTTCACAATCATTTGATTGTAGGAGTGAAGATTATTCAGGAAGCTCATTTATACGCTGCTTAAGCTAATTGAAAGGAGACGGTGCCTCTGGTAGAGCGGTCGTATCAATCGGGAGGTTGCAGGTTTGAGTCCCAATCTCAGTGTCCTTGAGCGTGTGTGGCAGCCTTTGGAGGGGAAGTGTTTGACGACCCGCTTTAAAAGATAACCGAGCATCGTTATTTAATGAGGAATTCAGGCTTTAACTTCCATCAAAATAATCCAAACAACAGAACAGAAGTGACAGAAGACAAACGCTGAACTACCGTTTTAGAATTTTATTGAAACGAGAAAAGCATCACAGTCAACTGAGCTCAATGTTGGATTACATGAAGCAGGAGAGAGAGAAAAGAAGAAGAAAGCTGAAATACAACATCCTGTCCCTCAGCTTATCATGAGACTCTACATGGGCTTCAAACACCAGAACAAAACTTAAAGCAAAAAACGGTTTATTACGTCTCCAGGTTGAAGAAAGTGAAAAAACAAAACAAAACAGGACATACTGATGGACTACAAACTTGCCAGCGCTCCTCAGACTCCCAAGCGCTACGTTACTGAGTCGCAGCGCGGTCACTGACGAGTGGTAGGGTCAGACAGGTGGTCAAAGGTCGTGTCAGGTCGGGAACGGGTGTTGATGTCGGTCGGTCTGTCAGGTCAGGTGTCATTGTGTCATGACAACAGTCGCCTGGGGAACAAGAAGCTGCAGCGTTACTCACAAGACAAAACAATCCCAGTGTGTTTTCAAAACAGTTTTCAGCCGCGCGTTTACACCACAACGCCTCCGATTGTGCTCGGAGTCACTAAAAAAAAAAATCTTTTTCAGAAGATTTCAAATCCGTATCCATGGAAACGGAGCAAAAACACAACTTTTGTGAAGTGATGGAATTAGTGCTGTACCACGGCTGTGGCTCATCGTTTTTCTGCAACATTTCCTCCGTGGTGTCACGGCAGTTTTATTTTGAAAGGCACCGTTCTAACGACCCGACTTGGTCCGTGTTCTCCCATTAATGTTTCCACCGTATTGTTCTCTCCGGCATGCCCGTGTGGTTTCATTACAAAACCAAACAACAGCCCCGACTGGTGGCCCAACAAGCTCACTACATCGGTTTTTTTCCCCCTCTTTTTCAAAATGGGAACGCGAAACTTCCCTCACGCTAAAAGGGTGCGTTTTTCACTTGCGGCGCCGTGGTGTAAACGGGGTGTGAATACATGACGGTAACGCTCTACAGAAGTCCTGGTGATGACCAGACAGCATGCAGACGGTTAACGTCTCCTTCTGTGTTTCACCGACAAGCGACTTCAGACGTGGGGAAAGCGCCGGCGCGTTTGACCAGCGATCATTGCGCCTGGTAGAACACGACACTTACCGCTCCTTCCTCTAGTAGATACGAGGACGCTTGTGAGACTCCTCCCGGGGGGGATCGGCCAGCATCACCTTCATCTTCACGCCGTTGACCACGTGGCCGTGGAGCGCCGCCAAGGCCTCGTCTGCACACTGACACACACAATAGTGGCGGTTGGACTGTGAACATGTCAGGACTTCTTTCCTCACTACACTTTGTTCTCTTGACGCTTTTTCCAGGAACAAACGTCTGAAGTTTATTGTTTCACTACGTCCAAGCGGCTCCTCGCGTAGATATAAACACTAGATGCCTCATGGCCTATCGTCAGCGCCTGTTGACGCGACGTGCCTGCAGCGCCGCCATCTTGGAGAGGTCACCCGCTCGTGGTGAACAAAGATCCCAGGCTACAAAATCCACAAAAACATTCGTAGCTCACTTGCACATAGCAACACAAGTAATACCTCATTGTAAAGCTCAGGTAAAGCTCTATCTTGTGAAACACCCCCCCCCCCCCCCCCACCACTAATTGTTCCATGAGGTTTCCAGGGGGTAGAGCTTTACCTCAGCTTTAAAATGAGGCATTACTGGTTGTTGTGGGATCCATGTGTTGAGTACGAGCGGGTGACCTCCTCAAGATGGCGGCGCTGTAGGCACGTCACAGGTGGCGCCATGAGGCATCTAGTGTTTTATATCTATGGCTCCTCGGTCGGAAACCTTCATCGTCTGAAACAACATTCTTCACGAGCCACAAAACATGTTTGGTACCAAACGAGGATAACAGTTTGAAGAAGTATAGTTTTAGCCATTCATGGTAAGAAATTGTTAAAATACATAAGAATGTCTAAATTTCATATTTTTAGCTCTTTGAGCTTCTGCTTTTATCGATTTTTTTGCCATTCTGCTACTTTTTTCTTTTCACATTCGCTGCCGGTTTAAACATTTTTTTATCAATCCCAGTCATTTTGTGACACAATAGGAAAACTACGATGCAACAACACACAAGCACATGAATCTTGGAGGAAAAGTGACTCACTGCTGCCACCTACAGCACACATGTATTGTAGTGTTCTAGTTATTGTTGACATTAAGTATAGATAATGACTGAAACAAGTGTAATTGGTGACAGTTTGATAAATGAAGAACGGGAGCTAGTTCAGTTAACTTTCACCCAAAATTGTAGTTTTTCCACACACATTCCTTTTGGCTCCTCCACGTTTTAAAACAAACGACGACTCCTGAGCTTCACGTAGACGCCCGGTTCATTTCTAAGCCTTTCAACCTCTGGGGAGCTGCGAGGCTCACCTGCTTGTCGGCGTACTTCATGTATCCCACCTTCCTCCCGGGCACCAGATGGACCTCGATGAGGGAGCCGAAGCGCCTGTGGAGACACAAACATCTCATCAACCGTTCAACTTGACGTTCTCACCGCAGGCTGAATTCACCTGCGCAAGTCGATTGAACCTTTTGACCTCGTGTTTAATGGGCCATTACGCTTGGCGTTCATGACGGCGTGTGTATTCAGCCGGTCGCTGGCTCTCGGCCCGCGTCGCTGTCGAGAGCGACAATGAGCGAGTTGGATGTTTACCCGAAGACGTCCTCCAGTATGTCTGGCGGCAGCGGGGGAGGGGCTGAACACCACGAACAGGCGCTCCTTTGCTTTGCTGTCAGGCGGGGCCAGCTTCTTCGGGGGCGGCAGGCTGACGTCGGTCTGAACCCGGGACATCTGCGACATGCCGGAGTAGCCCTGCTGCATCTGAAGCACAACAAAGACAACCCGACTTTACTCCAACTGCAGAACTGGATCAGATGTTTATATTAGCGACACAACAACGGATCGATATTTAGACTCGGTATGTGAATTTTAAGGGAACGTTTTGACACCATCAGGAGGAAATGATGATGAATGGATTTCCTCCGCCTCTAAATGTTTGATCTAAACACACCGACCAGCTACATCTGCTGCCTAATGCCTTCAGAAACTCATTTATTCTACATATTTACATGAGATGCGGAGTTAGAGAACACGTCGGGCACAATTACAAAACTATAGGAAGGGAAATGACTCCACCGATAATTCTTAGAACGGATATTTAAAAAAAAAACTAAATGCTGCACAAGACAGAAGATTAAAAAAAAAAAAAAAAAAAAAAAAAGGTTTATAAAGTTATTATTGAATGAACTCACTGGTGGCTTCATCTGCTGGCTGGAGGAGGGGCCGTTCCACACTGAAGACATCATCTGAGTGGCGACAAAACTGCATGGCCATGCGACCTACAGGGCTACACACACACACACACGCACACGCACACACACACTTTTAATTCATCAGGTCCTTACCATATAAAGTATTTGTGCCATTTGTTTTAGTTGAAAATGTGCCTGCTGGACCACCAGGGGGCCGCCGAGCCCATGACAGAAAGCTGCACAGCATGGTAAGTATGTATACTTTATACACTGCTGGTATTACGTCAACTAAACAGCAGATTGCTTTAGCATATTCTGTTTTTTGGGAGAATTTTATCTTGTAGTTGAACGTGAATCATTTGATGCAGCTGCTGAATAACCGTGTGTAGAAAATTATCTCTGATGGGAAAATAAAACGACCAAAGTATTTGAATACAGGCCTGTTAAACACCCATCAAGCTCTCAGACATCCCTTGTTTAAACGTACGTCCAGATCTGGAGCCGTGGCAGTGAACTGAACGTGTCCTACAGGACGTACAGCCGAGGACGTACAGCCGAGGACGTACAGCGAGGACGTACAGGCGAGGACGTACAGCCGAGGACGTACAGCCGAGGACGTACAGCCGAGGACGTACAGACGAGGACGTACAGCCGAGGACGTACAGGCGAGGACGTACAGGCGAGGACGTACAGCCGAGGACGTACAGACGAGGACGTACAGACCGAGGACGTACAGCCGAGGACGTACAGGCGAGGACGTACAGCGAGGACGTACAGGCGAGGACGTACAGGCTGAGGACGTACAGCCGAGGACGTACAGGCGAGGACGTACAGACGAGGACGTACAGACGAGGACGTACAGACGAGGACGTACAGCGAGGACGTACAGGCGAGGACGTACAGGCGAGGACGTACAGCCGAGGACGTACAGCCGAGGACGTACAGCCGAGGACGTACAGACGAGGACGTACAGCCGAGGACGTACAGGCGAGGACGTACAGGCGAGGACGTACAGCCGAGGACGTACAGCCGAGGACGTACAGACGAGGACGTACAGCCGAGGACGTACCGGCGAGGACGTACAGGCGAGGACGTACAGGCGAGGACGTACAGCCGAGGACGTACAGGCGAGGACGTACAGACGAGGACGTACAGACGAGGACGTACAGCCGAGGACGTACAGGCGAGGACGTACAGGCGAGGACGTACAGACGAGGACGTACAGCCGAGGACGTACAGGCGAGGACGTACAGGCGAGGACGTACAGGCTCGAGGACGTACAGCCGAGGACGTACAGGCGAGGACGTACAGGCGAGGACGTACAGGGCGAGGACGTACAGCCGAGGACGTACAGGCGAGGACGTACAGACGAGGACGTACAGACGAGGACGTACAGCCGAGGACGTACAGGCGAGGACGTACAGGCGAGGACGTACAGGCGAGGACGTACAGACGAGGACGTACAGACGAGGACGTACAGCCGAGGACGTACAGGCGAGGACGTACAGGCGAGGACGTACAGACGAGGACGTACAGCCGAGGACGTACAGGCGAGGACGTACAGACGAGGACGTACAGACGAGGACGTACAGACGAGGACGTACCTGCTCCGATCCTCTCCGTCGTCAACAAAATTGACCACCAGCTTGTTTCCAGGCGGATACTCGAATCCGTTCAGCTTGTCCTTGGCGTACACAGCCGAGCCCAGATTACTGTAGCGGATCAGAGCGTGACCTGCAAGATATTTTAAATTGATATATATATATATATATATATATATATATAAAAAACACCACACATCCAACATTACATGTTCTTTTTCAGTACAGCTTCTGAAGCTAATATTTGCTTTTCTTGAACTTACTTTGCACTGGAACTTCAGTTTCTACCTAAACTAAAAGCATTAAGTCTCCTCACTAGAAAGAAAAAACCAAAATGTTGGTTTGCTTTAATTCAAATCAGTATTTTGAGGTTCTTTTCACAAATAAAAACATTGATGCTTTTATATACGACCCTGCAGACCCTCGTTCCACTTGTACGAGTAATTCTATAAT
The DNA here is from genome assembly GCF_963422515.1 of Blennius ocellaris. Classification (NCBI taxonomy): domain Eukaryota; kingdom Metazoa; phylum Chordata; class Actinopteri; order Blenniiformes; family Blenniidae; genus Blennius; species Blennius ocellaris. Next base: position 1,786,420 of record NC_137662.1, on the reverse strand, counting down.
ACTATATCGATATATTGTGAACGATAAAGACCAACTCATAGTTTAGTTTCTGCTCAAAAGACCTTTCCATTTTCAAATACTGCACCGTGATCCATTGAAAGCAGCAGGTGAATGAAACAAACATTTACTCTGGACGGGCGTCGTCTACTTTGACTCCCATAAAAGGCGTGTCAAGGAAGTGAGGAAGCCACCTTTGCTCATGCCGTAGGCGTCTCGCTGCAGCTCGCAGTACTCCATGCCGGGAATGATGTCGAACAGAGAGAAGACCTGCTCCTGGGACAGAGCGGCCCGGGTCGACATCATCAGGATCCGCGTGAAGTCGTTGGAGCGGTAGTCCATCACCTGGTAGTTTCCAGGGTCAGCTGCTGGGGGGGCGAGAGGGAGAGAGAGAGAGAGAGAGAGAGAGAGAGGGAGAGAGAGAGGGAGAGGGGGAGAGAGAGAGAGAGAGGGAGAGAGAGAGGGAGAGGGGGAGAGAGAGAGAGAGAGAGACAGACAGAGAGAGAGCGAGACAGAGAGAGAGAGAGAGAGAGACAGAGAGGGAGAGAGAGACAGACAGAGAGGGAGAGACAGACAGACAGAGAGGGAGAGAGAGAGAGAGACAGAGAGAGGGAGAGACAAAGACAGAGAGACAGGGAGAGAGAGAGCGAGAGAGAGAGACAGAGAGAGGGAGAGAGACAGAGAGAGGGAGAGAGAGACAGACAGAGAGGGAGAGAGACAGAGAGAGGGAGAGACAAAGACAGAGAGACAGGGAGAGAGAGAGCGAGAGAGAGAGAGAGAGAGACAGAGAGAGGGAGAGAGACAGAGAGAGGGAGAGAGAGACAGACAGAGAGGGAGAGAGAGACAGACAGAGAGGGAGAGAGAGACAGACAGAGAGGGAGAGAGAGAGAGAGACAGACAGAGAGGGAGAGAGAGAGAGAGACAGAGCGAGAGAGAGAGAGACAGAGCGAGAGAGAGAGAGACAGAGAGAGGGAGAGAGGGAGAGAGAGAGAGACAGAGAGAGGGAGAGAGACAGACAGAGAGAGGGAGACAGAGATGGAGAGAGGGAGACAGAGAGAGGGAGAGGGAGACAGAGAGAGGGAGAGAGACAGAGAGAGGGAGAGACACAGAGAGAGACAGACAGAGGGAGAGAGAGGGAGAGACAGAGAGAGAGACAGACAGAGGGAGAGAGCGGGAGAGACAGAGGGGGGAGACAGACAGAAAGAGGGGGAGAGAGAGACAGAGATGGAGACAGAGAGAGAGAGATGGAGACAGAGAGAGACAGAGAGAGAGACAGAGGGAGAGACAGAGAGAGACAGAGGGGGGAGACAGACAGAAAGAGGGGGAGAGAGAGACAGAGATGGAGACAGAGAGAGAGAGATGGAGACAGAGAGAGACAGAGAGAGAGACAGAGGGAGAGACAGGGAGAGACAGAGAGAGGGAGAGACAGAGATGGAGAGAGGGAGACAGAAATGGAGAGAGGGGGGAGAGAGAGAGAGAGAGAGAGGCTTGATTACTCATGAAGAAAGGAGGGATTCCCAGATCTTGGACATTAAACGTGTGGATAAGGTTCCACTTCTCTGCAGCTCGCCGTCGAGTCCAAAGCTCCGTTTACAACGTTTTCAAGTGAGAGGAGAACTTCAGTGTGTTTTTGGTTTTCTGTCCTTGTGGACATTTTTTTTCTTGCCGATGCTGCTTTTTGAAATAAAGTCGTGGAACAAAGTCCTTCTATCAGGGGAATTTCCTTGAGACAACCCAGGAAGAGTGACGGTCTGGTTTAGAGCGTCTGGCCAAAGCTGAGCTCCGTCACTCGTCTGATTTGCAAAGTCAGCGAGAAGAGAAGGGCGCGGCTGGAAGCAATCGTCGTCGCCACTGAGCTTCGGAGTCTCAGGGACAGTCGGTTCACCTTGACATGACCTTCCCACCAGACAAGGCTTGGCTGGGAAAGGGAGTATTAATAGAGAAATACACAATTCAGGCTGTGTGTTTCAGTGACTCTCAGAGAACGTCACATCCATTGTAACCGAGTAGAAGCACCTTTATAAGGAACAAAATCTAATTCAACTATAACAAAACAGAACATTTAGCAACTGGTCTGGTCGTGTTCACGCACACACACACACACAGGTCAACCTTCAATGTCGCCATAATATCATGGCGAGCGATGTCAAAAAAGCACGCTAAAGATAAAGACTGCGCTTTACACCAGATGTGCACAAGAGACTTATTGACACACCGACAGGACACCATGGAGGAGGAAGGTCCTCACACAACCCTCTTCACTCCCGCTGGTCAACTTACAACTAATGAACTAAACTAGATGAACTACCTCCATGAACCAAACAACAAAAGCACAACGCATTACCAACACTACAAACCTAATATAACAGCAATAATGACCCGTTGAGAGAGTTTATGTCGCTCTGTGGTTGTGAGCGTCAGCATGAAGCGTCGGTCCCATCGTCACTCAACAAGTCCCCGACAATCCCTCCCGTTATTGTCGGCGCTCCACAGCACCGCGGTCTTCCTGTGTCAGACACAGGAAGCTGCCGGCTCCAGGTGGCCGCCGAGCCGTGGAGCCGGCTGCAGTGACCTGCGGCCGCAATTCCACCTTCTTCGTGCCACTATTGTTGCGTAATGATGTTACATCCCTGCGTCGGTCACAACCCCGCCTACATTTGACCGTACGCTCTGTAGTGGGACCGACCAACACAGTTGTTCTGGGAGGGCTTTGCCTTACCGTACCGTACCGTACGGCCCCCCGGCTCAGGGATGAACTGGCGTAGGACCGACTAACACAGTTGTTCTGGGGGGGCTTTGCCTTACCGTACCGTACCGTACGGCCCCCCGGCTCAGGGATGAACTGGCGTAGGACCGACCAACAGTTGTTCTGGGGGGGCTTTGCCTTACCGTACCGTACCGTACGGCCCACCGGCTCAGGGATGAACTGACGTAGGACCGACTAACACAGTTGTTCTGGGTGCCTTGCCTTGCCTTACCTCTCGTTCAGGAGCATGAAACACTAAAGCTTGCAAGCTAAAACAAGGCCGATCTACCAGACGACCTTCCCAAGTGTGAAAAATACACGTTTTCACCGATATCACAGCTGTTTCTGCTTTACCTGCCCGGAGCGACTGTCGTAGTGATAATGGCAGCGGCAGAATGTGATTTTTGACGCCGTTAAACAATCAGCAAGCTGAAGGCTGCAGGCAACATCATGAGGATCTGAGGATCTCACCTTCTTTTGCATGAGCGTCATTACAAGTGGTAGAAATGTTTATGCTGGAAGAAATATAGATTTATATATGTCGACAGAAGATGGATAAATGCTTTGTGGTGGGATGTGATGTTTTTACGTGGTGCAAGAAAAACCTGTGTAGGAAAGATGAACCGATTCAAACTTACCCATGGGGTAGCCGTACTGGTTCATACTGGGGTCAGGAACACCACCGTAGTCCCCCCTGAGCCCTGGTCCTCCTCCTCCTACTCCTCCTCCTCCTCCTGCACCTCCTCCTCCTCCTCCTCCTCCACTGTTATAATCCTCTGTTACTGCAGCTTTGTTCCGAGGTTCAGCCAGGATGGCCCTGTAAGCTAATGACAAAAACAACAACACCACCTCCGTTTAGCACAGAAAGCCAGGAAAGAGTCGGAGGCGGTCTGCGGTACCGTGGAGGTCTTACTCTTGTCGCAGTTCTCTATGGCCACGGCGGCCTGCGATGGTTTGTAGTATCTCACGTAGCCGAGACCTTTGCTTTCCCCTGTGAACTTATTCTTGATAATCACACAATATTCAATCTCCCCGTACTCCTGGAAGACAGACGCACATGAAGCAAGGTCAGAGCCGTGTTGGCCGTACACTGCATTTTAGCCTTCGGGATACACGAACACGTGTTTGAATGGATGCTGGAATCAGAGGGAAGTACTTTGAATGTGTCTTTGAGGTCCTCTTCCGAGAAGGTCTTGGGGATCATGACGAAGATCCTGGTCAGCTCCTCGTCCTCGACGTCTCGGTGTCTCAATGAATTTCTGGACTGAGCAATGAAAACCTTAAAGAAGCACACAAAGAAAAAGACAGGTAAGACACCGGCTAGAAGAAGGAATCGTAGACGAACGCAGGACTTCACGCAGCGAGAGGCCTTAAACTTTCAGGACAGTCACAGTGAGTATATAAACAATGCATTTTCACCTGAACCGTTGTCGTGTGAACGGTGTCTGTCAATACAAGTCATCAGATTAGGCAACACACCAATGGGTAATCCACAGTGGTGTATTAGATCGTGTGTTACTGAACTGATCTGTAAATATGCAACCCAAAACTCTGAAACTAAGGTGGCTCATTACTGCCACCCAGTGTCAGACAGGAAGAATTGAACACAACGCCCCTTTAGGAGGCACAAAATATAAAGAATGCCAAAAACTACCACATTCGCAAAGCTGGATACCTCACGTTTTGGTCTGAAACGTTTGATTTAATAGAATATAGAATGTGGGAATCTTTCTTTTCAAATGTGAAACGTTGATACTTTTTTTTAAATACCTAAAAGGAACAAAAGGTTGAATGAATATATACAATAGTGTTTCCAGATGGTTTCTGAAGTCTGTCTGTGTGGGATTATCCTCTTCGTGGATTATTAATCCGTCTTTAGAGAAATAATGCCAACGTGCGCGCAACTGTTTGCTCGTTAGCACTCCTCCAGGCGGTCCTAGCTGCGGTGCTAACAAGCTAACGGCCGGAAGTAGTTTATAATCCATCTTTTTCGACAAACACCCGAGAAAAAAACACGATACACCCGTGGTAAATATCGCTGTTCAACCCCACCTTGATAGGTTTGGTTCCTTCCAGCACCACCTTCCCGTGCATGTCCTCCATGGCCAGGCAGGCCTGAGACGACTTGGCGAACTTGATGTAGGCGATGCCTTTGGACTCCTTTGTCTGCTTGTCTTTGACCACCCAGATCCCCTGGATGTCCCCGAACCGAGAGAAACTGTCCCGGAGCTCATCTTCGGTGATGGACCGGCTGGTGACGACGAAGAGACGACTGTTGGGAGGGTCGTCGAGATTTTCGGTGGACTGCTTGTTGGCATATTCTTCCATGTTGGCGTTTTGACTAACGGCAACGGAGCACGTGATGCCTTCAAGTGTTCCTCGGAATCTTAGCATGTGGTGCGTATCCTGTTTTCGTTTTGTTTTATTTGATTTGTTTTTGTTTTTGCTTTTTTTTTTTTTTTTAGGCATCCAATTCAATAATTATTCCAATTATTTCCAAATAATTTAGTTTGACTTGCATAAATAAAGTACAAAAATCATCTCC
>NC_137662.1:1768632-1778632 GCF_963422515.1 Blennius ocellaris | reverse complement strand
CTCATACCAATACTTCCTTTTCGCTTCCTTTCACAACATTTCGCCCCACTCTGGTCAAGATGACCCCCATTGAGCCTCTTTATATGGATGGCATCAACTTAACTGCACCAAGACTTGTGATTTTAGACGTGAGTTCAGGAGAAATGTTGTTTTTGTTCCTAAAAAGTTAAAATAGTGACAGAGAAAAGGATCCGCCCTGTTGTGGAAATGAGACGCGGCCGGATCGAGGAGTCCACGTCAGGATTGCGAGGAAGTCTTCCAGCACGTGATTGTGCGATGACGTCAGAAGCCGGTGCCTCTAAAGTAAAGTGACCTTCTTTACGACCGCCACAAAGCGCCCGTCAGCAGAGAGAGGAGGCCCGCGCGCGACACTTTCACCCCACAGACTTCACTCAAAAGGTACTTTATAAACCTTATTGTCGAGCTGAGGTGTCACACAGACTGCGTTTGTGTGTGGATCGATGCTCAAATTGATGTCGGGTCGCATGAAAGAGATGCTGCGGAGTTTGAGCGTAAGCGTCCGTGTTGGTGAATAGCTCGCCTTGACGTTAAATAACTCGGCCCGTTATACCAGTGTAATTCAGCATTTTATTGTTATTTCATGATGGGAGTTCAAATTGAAGCCCCGCTTGGCTCGTTAGACGTGTTATAACGTCTGTTAATGTCGCGGCGGTGATATCCCGGACACCGACATTGAAGCATCCTTGACAGTCCGGGCGGACGAGACACATCCGCGGCTGTTCCCCCGTGAGCAGGCCGGGCTCCGCTCCGAGGCGGCGGGCCTGCGATACGAGACCAAACCCCGGTGTTGATAGGATATTGGCTGGCGGTGTGTGAGGGCTGGCTTGACGTGTGGAGCCGTGTGTCCTTGGTGCTGCCCTGTGGAGGATGCCAGTCAGCCGGTGGCCCGCCATGTTTTAGAGAGGATGAGCTCACGTTACGGCCAGTCTGGTGCAGCGTGCAAGGTGCAGCCCGCGTAACGCCACGAAAGGTCGAAATGCACCACATCTCTGCACTGGAACACCACAGAGACGCAAATTTGCCTCGACAATTTTGATTTTTGACCATTCGAGCTTAATAGACGTTGTTTATGATTTGTACATTTGTTTTTTTTCTTTAATATAGATTATAAAAGCGACATCAGTACAGGTAGCGTTAGGATAAGAAGCGGTGTGGCATCTAAATGTTTCCCCCACTGTCACTCCATTTCTACAATTTTCTAAGCGCTCCATAGAAGGGAGAGAAAAACGCTTTTTTCAATTGTCTAAAAAACATGACATGGGCTTGAAATGCCTACATTACTAGTCTAGTTCCCTTTTAGTAAATTAACCATTCGTGTTTCCACAATTATTGTACTCTAAGGCCTATCTTGTGAATTAATATCCTTCAACATATCTTTCTCTTAAGCATTTAGATCTTTATGTAGTTATAGCTGTCTAACTTGATCATATACATGTGTTGTTGCATAACGTGTACTCATTTGGTTTATTTGTTCAGATGTGTACAGACACATTGAGGGAGACTTCTAGCGTAATCTATTTGAGCTGCATATTTCTTTCTAATGTTACAAAGTACTTGTCAAGAACAAAACGATATCAGAACTTGGTAGAAGGGACATTTAAAAACGTGAAGAGAAATGGCCAGTTCAACCAGTTAAAAGGTACACCAGAATATGTTCTAAGCTGTAGGTAGCAAGGTCAAGCAGGTGTGTCGGTGAGCGGTCTCTCAGTGGCTTGAAATGTGTACGAAAACCCGTCGTGGACTTTGCCACAAGGTCACGCTATTAGCGCACCTTTTGAGTGTAAGTCCATTATCGGCGGCTCCTCCAGATAAGACCATCTCCTTAAAGCTGCGTCCTCCCGGAGCTGCCGCGTTAAATCACACCGGGTTTATGCTGTTGGAGCTGGCAGCCGGCCGTGGAGCAACCCGAGCCCCTGGTCCTCCACGGGCCGGCCTGCTTCACTGCTGGAGCAACTTTCCTCCGCTCAGGTTCTCCCCTGGTTTAACCCTGCGGCGGTGCCACTGTAAACACTACGCTCCACTGCTATTCATAGTCTCAAGTCATGGAGATCTGAGCGACGGGCGCCGTGTTGTGACTCAACCGTGAGAAGGAAGTCACCTTTCGTGACCTTCACAACATGGCGTCTGTCCGTCAGAGGAGCGGGACGCTCCACAACTCGGGACTATGAATAGAAGTGGAGCGCTTTAACGTTCACACGTTACCTCCTCTGACTTTCCCCAGCTGATTATGGGAGACATCAACAAGGGAAAGAAGGCCTTCGTCCAGAAGTGTGCTCAGTGCCACACCGTCGAGGAGGGCGGGAAGCACAAGGTGGGCCCCAACCTCTGGGGGCTGTTCGGACGCAAGACCGGCCAGGCGGAGGGATACTCTTACACAGACGCCAACAAGAGCAAAGGTCAGTCCGCCGGGGACGCAACGGGACGCAACGGCAGGAGCGTTTGACTCTCAGAACTCACACTACAGACTGAAGAATGACCCAATTCTTGCGTTTCGATTTCTGTAAATTCACTCCAATTTGGAACATTTTCCAAGTAAATCGTTTATAAAAATGGAAGCTGATTCTGAAATGATTTTATATGATAAAATTCTGTATTTATTCCGTGTGAAAAGACACTTTGCTTTTATTTCTACTATCTTCTGCTTCTTGATTGGCTTTTATTGGACAGACAGGACGACGCCAGTCTGCTGGTTTTGGTCTGGGCTGGTAATGAGCGAGGCCGGTGTTGCAGTGGGAAGAGAGTTTGACGAGAATATTAAGAACCGGGGAGAATCAGGTTTTCACAACAAGAGTGCAACACATGAATTTCAGCAGGAGACGATTAGTTCTGTCTGTTGCGTCTTGTGGTGGATATCAACACTGGTAAATTCATAAAATGCTCTATAAAGAAGGAACGTTTTTTTTTATTGGACATTTATGAATTAAAACATTAACAGTGCCTTATCGTAGTCGGCAGGGTCGGGGGGGGGGGGTAGATGATGGATGGATACTTTATTTATCCCCAGGAGAGGAAAGGCAGGATGTCACAGCAGCTTTCAAAACATAAATAATAAAAATTCAGTTTGGTCTGGAGAGCAATAAAAACATAAGTAATTAAAATGTAATACACTCTGTGATACGTTGACAACACAATGCATATTTATTATTACATATTTTTAATGAGCTTTTATTGTTGTGTATTTTGTATATGTGTATTGCCGTCTGTACCGGGACATTTTTAATATCCCTCCAGGGATTCAATAAGCGACATCTATCCGTCCATCATTAAAATGTGATATAAATGAGAGGCAGCAGAGGAAGGTAAATGTTATATTGTCGTGTGTGTGTGTGTGTGTGTGTGTTGCAGGTATCGTGTGGGGTGACGACACCCTGATGGAGTACCTGGAGAACCCCAAGAAGTACATTCCCGGAACTAAAATGATCTTCGCCGGCATCAAGAAGAAGGGCGAGCGCACGGACCTGGTGGCGTACCTCAAGTCGGCGACGTCATGAGCGGCCCGAAGAGCGTCAGAATATTTAACGTCATTTTTCTTGTCTATTTTTCTCAACCGACACTTCGATATTGGAAAAACGTGCAGTTTTATGTTTCACCATTTGTACGACGGGGGGGGGGGGGGGGCTCATCCCTCCACTTCTTGCCAAGTGGCCAAACATAACACTCTGACCCCCTTCATCTGAACGCTCGCCGTCATCAACCCCATTCTAACAAGTCCGTTACATGGAGGCGACTCCGCGTGGGAATCGTCTGGTTAACTGGTGCCGACTTGACTTCATCCACATTACATCACTGCACTCAAAGTATTCTAATCGTGATAATAACTTGTTTTAGGTGAGGGTTCTTGAGGGTGACCTGCTGTTCTCCGCCTCCTCACAACGGTGGCTTATAAATGTATATTGACGTATGTTGAAGTCGAGCGCCCTGCGGAGAAGCAGCGTGAAGACGCCTGGCCACAATCACCAACGCCTGACTTCCTCTTGGGGCTACTGGATCACATTAAAGGGGGGGAAAAACCCAGAAGGACAACATCAGGGAGTGGAGGGAAATGTTATTTACCTGGTTTCACAGGCCTGGAAGAGTGTTGTTTTAACTTATTTTACTGTAATCTGTATTTGGAAGGGGCTGTGGACAGCATGGTTGAAGGATCAATAAAACGTCCAGAAATACAACAACAAAAAAAAAAAAGACTTGTTTCTTTACTGCCAAGGTTTTCATCTATTCATGTGCATAAAGTCTGGGTTGAACTCTCAATGTGTTAAAATACTTATTTTTCATTGGAAGTAGCTTGTTTCTATTTCATGTGTTGTGGATTTCAGTTTGAAGCAGGACAAGACACACAGAGGCCAGTGGAAGCTACGTGCTGTTAGCGTTAGCATTTATTCATTGAAGGTCACGGGTGTTTGATATATAGATATATATATATATATATATAGAGAGAGAGAGTTTTGAAACAGATGAGCACATTTTCTTTAATAGAAATAGTTTTGAGGACTAACACTTGAATAATTGAAATCTTTATTCCTATTGTGGTTTAAATTCTTTAAAATAAATCAGTGTTCGACACCTGATTGGTTACTGAGTTTTAATTTCGTTCAAAACTTGTTCTGTTCAGTTCAATCTGTGTAGAAGTCGTGTCAAAACACTGAGCAGACGACATTCTATTCTTTCTTGTCTTTATTTTTTTTGTTTGCCGGTGAAGTAATCTAAAAGTAACTAAAAGTACTCTGGTATGTTGCTTTTTTATTTTAGCACTGAGGGTAAGTTACTGATTACATTTTTTGACAAGTAACTTGCAGTTGTGACGGATTACAGTTTTTAAGTAACCTTCCCGCCCCTGCACATATAAAACTATCTTTTATAAATATACAGTAGAAAGATGGTTATAAAGATGTAGGACTTGATAAGTGTTTCTGTCTCTCTACCCTTTTCAGGCAGGTTAATTAAATATATGACATGTGTGCATTTATATCTTATTTATTTTCTTGGTTTATTGTTTCAGTGTGTGTGTGTGTGTGTGTGTGTGTGTGTGTGTGTGTGTGTGTGTGTGTGTGTGTGTGTGTGTGTGTGTGTGTGTGTGTGTGTGTGTGTGTGTGTGTGTGTGTGTGTGTGTGTGTGTGTGTGTGTGTGTAAAGACATCAGTTTATGTATGTGATATTTTCACACATATGTAAAAACACCTTGTGCCTGAAAAAAATAAAAGTCTGTTAACGTTTCATCATCAGTCCTGATTTTAGAGATTTAAGTGAAAATCAGACGGTTGCTGGTTGGAGTCCCTCCTCGTGACCCCCGAGCCAGGCGGTCTGAACAGAGAGACAACCCTGGAAAGGAGCGGCTCAAACTCAAACTGTTTGTTCCTCCCTGACGTGACGTCTGATCTGTTGATAACAGTGTAATTACACCTGGAAGACGCTAGAGACGGTCTTCCTCCGTCTCTCCCTGCTGATTCACTCACTTGTTGACGGAGTTGGACTCTGACACTGACACCGTCTCTTGTTATATAATCGTCCGGGACTCATGCAGCCTTTCTAGGAACCAGGAGTCATGTGAGGCCCTGAACCTGTCCTGTTTCACTGCTCTTGGTCCAGAGGCCAGATCAGGTGGTCCAGCTGTCTTCTGTCTGTCTGTCTGTGTCTCTGTCTGTCTGTCTGTCTGTCTGTCTGTCTGTCTGTCTGTCTGTCTGTCTGTCTGTGTCTCTGTCTGTCTGTCTCTGTCTGTCTGTCTCTCTGTGTCTCTGTCTGTCTGTCTGTCTGTCTGTCTGTCTGTCTGTCTGTCTGCCTGTCTGTCTGTCTGTCTGTCTGTCAGTGTCTCTGTCTGTCTGTCTGTCTGTGTCTCTGTCTGTCTGTGTCTCTGTCTGTCTGTCTTCTGTCTGTCTGTCAGTGTCTCTGTCTGTCTGTCTGTCTGTCTGTCTCTATGTGTCCCTGTCTGTCTGTCTATCAGTTTCTCTGTCTGTCTGTCTGCCTGTCTGTCTCTGTCTGTCTGTGTCTGTGTCTCTGTCTGCCTGTCCATGTCTCTGTCTGTCTGTCTGTCTCTGTCTCTCTGTGTCTCTGTCTGTCTGTGTCTCTGCATCTCTGTCTATCTATCTGTTTGTCTGTGTCTCTGTCAGTCAGTCTGTCTGTCTCTGTCTATCTGTGTCTCTGTGTCTGTGTCTCTGTCTGTCTGTGTCTCTGTGTCTGTGTCTCTGTCAGTCAGTCTGTCAGTGTGCAGTGCAGAGTCCTCAACTGTCCACCAGACCAACAGTCCCCAGGAACCATCCAGGGACGGTTCTTCTACCTCTTCACACAATTTATTTAAAATATATGATTCACAATTCCTATACTCTTTTTATTCATTTGCATTTTTTAATAGTAATTTTGTCTAAAAGACGCACATTTAATTTATTTCAGGCACATTTATCACATCTAATGTATGAACATGACACGTGAATATGTTCACATGTTGAAGAATCAGGTTACAGTAAAGTCTGGGTTCAGTAACTGAGATTATTTCAATTTACTAGTATATCAAACAGCAAAGACTGAGCATAAACACCAGTAAAATCTGGATTAAAGATGACATTAAAATGACTGCAGGAGTACATATAGCAGCATATATTTAGTTTCGGCTGTTATTTGTTAGATGTATGTGGATCGAGCACCTCCTGCTGGTAGAGATGAGCCCCGAACAATAAAGTACATGTTACAACACATTTTGTTTTCAAGGACAAACCAAGACAAAAGAACTAAACTACAATTACATGCTCCAATTACATGCTCAAAAAAATTTACATTTTTGTTTAGAACGTGAGCATAAAAGTTCATTTTGACTTTAGATTTGAGGTGAAATCAAGTCAGATTAATACAAACCAATTAAGGCCTTTTTTTTTTTTTAAGGTTTTTTTAAATACTTCTCTCAGATTGTGTTTGTTATATAGAGACTTTTGTTGACGGCTTCATACCAGCAGGTGTAAAAAAAAAATAAAAGGCCTGTGTGAAATATAAATACAGCTGAAACATGAGCACATGACCTACATACAGGGGAAACGTGTGTGTGGTCAGGCTTTCTGTCCCACACTGACCCACACTGTCCCACACTGACCCACACTGTCCCACACTGTCCCACACTGACCCACACTGACCCACACTGTCCCACACTGTCCTACCCTGACCCACACTGACCCACACTGTCCCACACTGTCCCACACTGACCCACACTGTCCCACACTGTCCCACACTGACCCACACTGTCCCACAATGACCCACACTGTCCCACACTGTCCCACCCTGACCCACACTGACCCACACTGACCCACACTGTCCCACACTGTCCCACACTGACCCACACTGTCCCACACTGTCCCACCCTGACCCACACTGACCCACAATGACCCACACTGTCCCACACTGTCCCACCCTGACCCACACTGACCCACAATGACCCACACTGTCCCACACTGTCCCACACTGACCCACCCTGACCCACACTGACCCACCCTGACCCACACTGTCCCACACTGTCCCACACTGACCCACACTGTCCCACAATGACCCACACTGTCCCACACTGACCCACCCTGACCCACACTGACCCACCCTGACCCACACTGTCCCACACTGACCCACAATGACCCACACTGTCCCACACTGTCCCACACTGACCCACAATGACCCACACTGTCCCACACTGACCCACACTGACCCACACTGTCCCACACTGACCCACACTGACCCACACTGACCCACACTGTCCCACACTGTCCCACACTGACCCACACTGTCCCACACTGACCCACACTGACCCACCCTGACCCACACTGTCCCACACTGACCCACACTGTCCCACACTGTCCCACACTGACCCACACTGACCCACACTGTCCCACACTGTCCCACAATGACCCACACTGTCCCACACTGACCCACCCTGACCCACACTGACCCACCCTGACCCACACTGTCCCACACTGTCCCACACTGACCCACACTGTCCCACACTGTCCCACACTGACCCACACTGACCCACACTGTCCCACACTGTCCCACAATGACCCACACTGTCCCACACTGACCCACACTGACCCACACTGTCCCACACTGTCCCACACTGACCCACAATGACCCACACTGTCCCACACTGTCCCACACTGACCCACAATGACCCACACTGTCCCACACTGACCCACACTGACCCACACTGTCCCACACTGTCCCACACTGACCCACAATGACCCACACTGACCCACACTGACCCACACTGTCCCACACTGTCCCACACTGACCCACACTGTCCCACACTGACCCACACTGACCCACCCTGACCCACACTGTCCCACACTGTCCCACACTGACCCACACTGACCCACACTGTCCCACACTGTCCCACACTGACCCACACTGTCCCACACTGACCCACCCTGACCCACACTGTCCGACACTGACCCACACTGACCCACACTGTCCCACACTGTCCCACACTGACCCACAATGACCCACACTGTCCCACACTGACCCACACTGACCCACACTGTCCCACACTGTCCCACACTGTCCCACACTGACCCACACTGTCCCACACTGACCCACCCTGACCCACACTGACCCACCCTGACCCACACTGTCCCACACTGACCCACACTGACCCACACTGTCCCACACTGACCCACCCTGACCCACACTGACCCACCCTGACCCACACTGTCCCACACTGTCCCACACTGACCCACACTGTCCCACACTGACCCACACTGACCCACACTGTCCCACACTGTCCCACCCTGACCCACACTGTCCCACACTGACCCACCCTGACCCACACTGTCCCACACTGACCCACACTGACCCACACTGACCCACACTGTCCGATACTGACCCACACTGACCCACACTGTCCCACACTGTCCCACACTGACCCACACTGACCCACACTGTCCCACACTGACCCACACTGTCCCACACTGTCCCACACTGACCCACCGTCACGCCGTCACTCTGGAACCTTGAGCCTCATGCTTTGAATCGTTAACCTGAATCCTGAGCTGAAGCTGCACCTCACAGCGCCACCAGGTGTTCACCTGGGGGGCGGTCCATTATTATTATTATTATTATTATTATTATTATTATTATTATTATTATTATTATTATTATTAATAATAATAATAATAAATAAAAAGTGCAATTATTATTATTATTATTGTTATTATTATTATTATTATTATTATTATTATTATTAATAATAAATAAATAAAAAGTGCTATATAAACTTGATATATATTATTATTATTATTATTATTATTTATTATAACAATAATAATAACAATAATAATAATAATAATAATAATAATAATAATAATAATAATTATTATTATTATTATTATTATTATTATATATCAAGTTTCTATAGCACTTTTTTTTAAACACTTTTTTACATAGCAAAAACATTGTTTCTGCTGATCAGCCATGAGCCACTACTGCACTCAATAATGTTTGACTGGTGTTGTTTATCCCATTTTATGAACTTTTTTATATATTTATATTGTTGTTTTGCTTTTATCAGCACATTTTTTTATACATATATATATATATATTTTTTTTTTATAAAACGGCACTTTAAAGAGGACTGCACCTTACAATTTCGTTGTAAGATGTTTCAATGAAAATAAAGACATTCTATTCTATTCTATTCTATTCTATTCTATTACTTACAGCAGAAACAATGTTAGAATGTTACAATGTATAACGTTATAAACAGTTTCTTTCTTCACTCTGTTTAGTGGGGACACTATGATATTCAAGTCCTGCCTCTGTCGTACACTAGGTGGCAGTGTTGAGTCACATTTGCCGCCAAGCAGTAGTAAAGTTATTTGATACACAGAAGACCACTGTATGGAAGCCCTGAGCTTCCGCCTTTATTGTAAGTGACTCGATACGCCACCCCGTGGTTCACGCGGGTATTGCAACATTAAAGCCAACAAGTTATAAAACTTAATTTAGGAATTAAATTGTCATGT
>NC_137662.1:1741132-1763632 GCF_963422515.1 Blennius ocellaris | reverse complement strand
GTCGGGACAGCGGGGCTCTGGACGGGGCGATGACCTTCGCCGAGAAGAAGAATCTCCTGAAAAGATTTGAGATCCACGGTTTAGTGGCGGCTCTCAGGACGTCTCTAGAGGGTCCTTCAGACTCTCACTGGGACGTCCAAGAATAGTGACAAGACTCTCATTGTGGGAAAAGTTATAGAAGCATGGAGGAAGTTGTACTGATATTTGGGGAGTTCTTTTTGTTTTGATTTGATGAATGTGTTCCACTGTGGAGAAATAACTAGGATAATAACTAAGAACTGGTTCAACCTGGACGTTTTCACTGACGGGAACAACAACATTGTTTATTTACATTCACATTGACAAGTAAACCATCGACAATGCCTCTAAATGGAAATACACTTCTCTTGGACTTGTTCCGACAGTGAGACCGAGATTGGATTGGATTGGACTAGACTAGACTAGACTAGACTAGACTAGATTAGATTAGACTACATTAGATTAGATTAGATTAGATTAGACTAGATTAGACTAGACTAGACTAGATTAGATTGATTAGATTAGACTAGACTAGACTAGACTAGATTAGACTACATTAGCCTAGACTAGACTAGATTAGACTAGATTAGATTGATTAGATTAGACGAGACGAGACTAGACTAGACTAGACTGGACTGGACTGGACTGGACTGGACTGGATTGGATTGGATTGGATTGGACTAGACAAGATTAGACGAGACTAGACTAGACTAGATTAGATTAGATTGGATTGGATTGGATTGGATTGGATTAGATTAGACTAGACAAGATTAGACTAGATTAGATTAGACTAGACTAGACTCTATCAGTCCCTCCAGTGAGGAATTGGAATGTTGCAGCAGTAAAGCAATCAGAATAGTTTCTACACAGAACATAGAGACAAACTAAGAAAATAAGCATCGAAACAAAAACAAAGACGATGACACATCAGAGAAACACACGTGAACAGCATGAACATTTCAAACTCGGACAAAGTCAAAATGGGAAAGCTTCCGTTGCCTTTGGCGTCAGTTTCCATGACAACGGAGGCCCTGAGAACTGCTCCCGGTGTGGAACTCCATACCTGCAGCAGTGTTTCCAGGCCAGGTGCTGCAGCTCCAGTACGCTGAGGGCCAGAGACACCGCCGACACGGCCAGCATGAAGACGATGAAGACGTTCTTCTCCGTCGGTCTGGAGACGTAGCAGTTGACGGGATGTGGACAAGGCCAGGCCTGACGGAGGAGGGAGAAAGACTGCAGGTGTGGAAAAGAAAGGCTGACGGGGTTCTTCAGTGAAGGTCAATAAACGTGGTTCTTACTTTGCACACATACAGAGGATGGAGGAAGATGCCATAAAGAAAGTACTGGAGGCACAGAAACACCACCTGGATGGAGGAAAAGTCTCAGTCGGGGTTTGTTTGTGGGTGATATCGTTTTCTAAAAATTATTACAAAAGAGACATTTTAACATTTAGACCTGTTTTATACTAAAACCTTCCAATTTGACCATTCACGTGTTTGTAACCCTGATTTTTCAGTTGAATGTTGGACTTTCTGTTTTGTTTTCACATTATAAGGTTTTGTTTCTAAGGACATATAGTAGACACTTTATCATTTTAATTGAGTTCTATTACATTTTTTGGTTCCCACAGCAATTAAATAAAAAATCATCCTGGGAAAAGACAGTATGTATAATTATAGTAACTAACATTTAGAAAAACTGGCCTCAACTTTGATGAAAGTGACAATAAAGACAAGATACCCTTGTTTCTCGATAATTAGTTCTCAACCTTGTTCATGAAGAAAGTGCATAAAAAATATGGCAAATGAATATTCTTTTTTTTTTTTTTTTAACTTTCAGTACATTATATCATTTGACCAACTTATGTCCTGATCACTTCCGTCACATTTACATACATTTTCTCTATAAATGTAATAATTTCATGGCATTTTGAATAATTTACAATTCCATTTTTAAATGATACAAACACAGAACAAGAAGTATTTATAGATGTGAGATGCTATATACAAACATGTATATATGAAAGAATTCCCTACGGAATTAATAAAGTATTCTCTTCTCTTCTATTCTATTGTATTCTATTCCTTTTAAGACTTCCTACCCTCAGTCCTGATTGTAACTATTAAAAGTACATGTATTTACTCAAATGATAAAAACAGAAGAAACGTCGAGTCCATAAGGGTTCAATTTTAATAAATGTCACTCATACTCTGAATGAAGGTCTAATAATGTGTTTCAGATTTTTTTAGATAGTTTATCTCTACACCGATTTGTTTTGTCATGACTCCTTTAAAAGGGACAAGTCATCTCCCGGACCTCTGAAGCTCTCCGGCGCCCCCTCCAGACTGACGCTTCCTGCTCAAATCTTTTCACCTTCCTATTTCATACAGAATTTGTTGTTCCATTTTGGCCTCCTCTCCCCTTCTCATCACGTTTTATACATACGAGATGCCGAACAGAAGCCGTTGCCGTGGCAACCCTTACCTCCATGATGCTGCGGATCAGTATACTCAGTACGTAGGTCTGCAGCAGCGCCCCCCTCAGGCGGACTCGACCTGCAGATGGACCTTCGCTTTTCTCCTTCCCTTCGTCGTTCTCCTCCTTCCTCCCCTGCTTCCCTCGATCTCCTCCTCTTCCTCCTCCTCCTCCTCCTCTGTCCCCTCCCCCGGGGTCCTCCTCCACCCCTCCCCCTTCCTCCTCCTCCTCCGCTCTGCTCCTCCTCTTCTCCTCCTGGCGAACCGTGTGCATGGCGTGGCCCATGTAGATCAGACTGGGCGTGGACACGAACACGATCTGCAGCACCTGGGGGGGATTTCAGTTTTACACTCGATCGTGACTCGATCTAACGTCTCAGAATTTTTACATTAAAAGGTTAAAACAACATTAATCAGTTTCTCCAAGATCTTGTCGAGTTTTTATTTGATTATTGCACACTAGCTTTTTTCTTTAATAATAGCAGCTTTTCTCCACTTAAATGGCTTAAACGCTGAAAATGACGTAGCAGTGACATTTTATATAATATTTATATACATTTTGTTCAAAGGGGAGCTGATAAGGACGAGGACGGGGCCGAGTACAGAGCCATATCGGCTGTTAGCCACATTTTAAAGCAGTTTTCTCAATGCAAATCACTTTTTTGTAGAGAAAGAAAATTGTCCTGATATTGAGGTCGAATATTTCTCAGTCATAAATCATCTTGCTGTTATTTATTAGGGTTGTCCTACGTTTGGACCAATATAGTCATTTCTTCAGTTAGTATTCGATTACCTTCGCCAATGAAAGTTAGGGGCAGGTTATGTGTGTGTGTGTGTGTGTGTGCGCGCGCGCATGTATGTATTACATTAAACTAACTAATTAACTTTGTAATTAGTTAGTATTTTTTTAGTAAAAATACTAACTAATTACAAAGTTAGTATTTTTACAAACTTTTTACGAAAACTGTTAACCCAAATTGCATGAAATCTTCAGGGAAGATTTGTCATCACCCCAGGATCAGTCGATTGGATTTTGAGACGTTAGCGGCTAACCATTTCCGAATAAATCCCCAAAAAACTACTCAAAAAAATGTTCCAAACAAAGCGGATGAGAGTCACATGGAGCTCAAAGGAGATCAGCATCTGTTGCCATGGAGACACACCAGAGCTCGCAGCGGATATCTCAATTCGTCAAGCATTAAGAAAGACAGTTGTGAGCGCATTGACTGGTTTATCTGTGTTTCACCAAGTGATGTTGCTACCTGAGCTAACGGCTAACATGGTAGTGATGTTAACTCGGTTCCGCAAACCAATGTAGCGTTGGCGAAGGTCTGCGCTCTAACGAGTGCCACGTCCTACTTTTTTTTTTTTTTTTTCAGTAATTGGAGTTCCATTTTGGAGTTAGCATAGCATGTTCCTCCCACACTGGTTGAGCAGCTCCTCACCCAGTATCGTATGTGCGCGATGGGGAAGGCTCGGTCATAACACACGTTCTCGCAGCCCGGCTGCTCGGTGTCACAGTTAAAGTCTTCCTGCTCGTCTCCCCACGACGACTCGGCGGCCGTCCCGAGCACCAGGATACGGAAGATGAACAGGATGGTCAGCCACACCTGGGCAGCAGGAGACAAAACGCACACACGTGGAAATACACAATAAGTCTCATATTTCAGTTACTGTGACCAAAAAAAATTAATCTACCAGGTCTTTTCATGATGATCTTCGAAACCTTTGTAGTTCCACAATAAGAAAAAGTGTCTCGATTGGTTCTGATTTCTTAATGAAGCATTCTGACTGAGTTCACTGAAAAACATTGAAGTGTAAACTAATTAATGGTCACAATGAAAAACTGTGACACGGAGCGCTCGCCCACAGGACTGCAACCTCAGCCACAGGGGCTGTGTGTACAGAAACAGCAGCCCAGGCTTTAACTTCTTTTTCCCACATATTTCAAAAACATCGTACGCACGGTGTGTACAGGGTTACGGCTGGCGGTGCCACTGATCTCGACCACATGTATGCAATAGAATCAAAGTAAGAAAATATATTTCCCCAAACTGAATAAAAATACCAAAAAGAAGCAGTGCAACTCGATTCTAAAATGGAGGTTAAAAAGTGGAAATGTACAATATCTTCCTGAAATGTGCAATATACTGTACAGATGTGCAACACACACGTTGTAATTGTCCCTGGATATGAAACTGTGCAGAAAACCTCAATGAGGTCAGAAGGTCAGTGGGACTTTATACCAAGTTATGCAATTTAATCCAATCAAGCTTCATTTGTAAAACGAGCACAGAGGAACAAACGACAGAAACAATGTGACAAAACAGAAACGAGGCCGACGTGATGAGGCGGGACTGGAGCAGCGCAGAGTCTGAAGGCAAATATACACAATTAAAACATTATCAAACTTTGCCTATTTAACCCCTTCATTTACAGAATCTTGATAGAAATCACTTGCTATTCCAGCTCTTGCTCTGTCCCATCTTTTTTGAGGTATCACAATATTTTTACTTGTAATATTACTTTTGGGATTTACCACATTTTCTGTGTTTTGTATGAGAATTGCAGATGATTCCAGTCCAGATGTGGAGCCTTTGTGCAGAGTTCACATGTTCAGATCCAAACACCTCGAGACTAAAAGTTGGACTAATTGATTTGACACGTCCTGTATTATTAGAATCCTACACTTTGCTCCAGCTGGTTTTAAATTTAATTAAGTCAGATAACATGAACGTACCCTCATGATAAATAAACTCCAATAATGAATATAAATTGTGAACACATGAACATTATCGGAACAAAAACGTGTTTTTATTTTGGGGTTGCATTAAAACTTATGTGAATTGTGGCATTTGTGATTATTGGAGAGTTTCCTGGTGCAGCGGCAACGTAAACAGACCGATCATTTTACTTCTGTTTGTTTTTATCTAAATGAGTGTGAGACAAACTCTGGGTCACGACTCAGAAAGCAAACCGAATGAATTATAAATATTTTAAACTGGTGCCGGTTTGTGACATGCAGAGTGTGTGTGTGTGTGTGTGTGTGTGTGGTCATACCTTGCCGACGGAGGTGGAGTGCTCCTGTACTTCCTCCAGGAAGTTTCCCAGCAGGCTCCAGTCTGCCATGACCGATCACAGGTCTCTTATCTCGGCTTCTTCTCACTTGTTGCTCGACTGCGGGATTTAATCTGCAGCAACATACAGTACACACACACATTGTCATTTTCTATTTTCCAACTTAAAATTTGGCAAATTACAAATAAATACCAAAAAAAAAGACCCCTCTGAAATACAATATAAATATTAAATAAGGGAATAAATTGCCCAGGGTTTTCCTCCTTGTTTTACCACATTGTTTTTCATGTGGATGTAAATTCGCCTTGTGCTAAATCTGCCATATTTACAGTAAACTGCTGAGGAAATGGCTGGTTCATTAATATGAAATGAAATAAAATGAAAAGATTCTTTAATCGGTCGCCTTTAACCGTCAGAGTAAAACGTCAGGCTGCTTTCACATTGTGTTCTCTTTTCTTCTCCCTCTCTGGGGAGTTCATGTCAAACCTCACCTTCCTGCAACTCGACAGCTTTATGGCAATTGTTGGGAAATAAAAATTTCCCGACAACTTTCTTTGCTCTTTGATTAAAAAGTGAAACAATTGAAGAATACAGTTGTTGGCAGGTTGTGTGTGTGTGTGTGTGTGTGTGTGTGTGTGTGTGTGTGTGTGTGTGTGTGTGTGTGTGTGTGTGTGCGTGTGCGTGCGTGCGTGTCCGTGTGAGTGTGTATGTGCACGTGCACGTGCACGTGCACGTTTTGTGTGTGTCGTCTATCGTCTTGACCCCCGTGACTCTCTCTCCAGCCAGGTCCTGACCCCATTAATAAAAATGTCTGTGCCCATGTCTCAGTTTAGCTTCACGCTCGGTTCCCACAGTCCTGCTCCGCCTGTCTCTGGGGAAGGAAAGCCCTCCGTCTACTGTAAACACACACACACACACACACACACCCACACACACCCACACACGCACACACGCACACACACAGTGTTTTCCAGCGTTCACAGTGAATAGTTGATCTCTGAAACAACTCGACTCCCAGTGGTTTGAAAAGCCCAGTCCTTGAAACAATGCGTGTCCTTGGCCCCCGCTCTTAACTTTAGTCATCCCGTCTTGCGGCGTATGAAAACTCACGGTGTTCGCCACCACTTCTTGTTTGGGGACTTCTAAAATAACGTTTCCTGTGTCGTGCCTCATACTGTGTCACCGATCGTGTCACATGTTGTGATCACATTTAGGTTTGTTTGCTGTACTGCTCCAATATGATTGATGGTTTTCCTCCACAAACACGTCCACCTCCACAGTTTGCTCGAACGGCGAAAGGCGAACGGGCGAACGGACACGGGAGCGATTCTGTTTCCAGCTCCTGGGCTTCATGTGAATTCAGCCTAAAGCCTCATGTGAATGCTCCCGTTTCAGTCTCTGTACATCACCTGCATGCAAAGTGCAAACTCAGTTTATGGCATCGCTCAGGAGTGTCAAACTCCTTTCAGTTCAGGCTTTACAGAGTAATACATTTATAATACATTTTATATGAAGGCGCTTTTCTCGTCCCTCAGGACAGAACAGGACAGACCCCGTACAGTCAGCCAGTCAGAACAGTGCATTAAAAAAAACTGTAAAAACAATACGAGAGACAGGAGAGGGCAGATGGCGTCAGAGGGAACATACAGTTTTGAACAGAACGGAGGAGTTATCAGTGTTGATGGTAAAGCTCTTGGTTTTGGATAAAGTGGACTCCGCGCCAGGGTGGTGAGGAAGAATCTCGCTTTTATGACATACAGACCATTTCACCCTGAGTGGGCTGGACCAGTAAAGTAGAGCCAATAATACTCCACCACAACAAAGAAAAAGTTTAACGTTTAAATGTAGATGTTATTCCAGCTCTATTTTACCCACCAGACTGACTCTTGAACCTGAACTGAAGCTTAGTCCACACAAGCCAAAAACAATCTTCTTTCTCTGCGTCATTCTTACGAGTGTCATATTATACAAAATCCACTTCCTGAAGGTTTTCCAGCAGTACTGATCTTCTCCACACCTGGAACGACGCTCCAGAAGAGAATAAAGTGTGTCCTCTCTCTCCCTGGCTTGTTCCAGTTCTTAAAAAGTGTGTTGCTCCAACCAGCCAATCAGAAATCAAACCCTATATAGTGTCATCGGGGGTTCAGCCAATCACAGTCAAGGTAGGCTCCTCCCCTTTGGCTCCTCCTACAATCAGGCAGCTCTGCTCTGGCACATGGCACCACGAGAGGAAGGACTTCCTCCTCTTCCCATAGATGGGAATGTGTGGGCGGAGCCAGTCCAGCTCACACAGACACAGCAGATTCTGAATGCAGCTCCTAGGATCCAATATTCTAATGGAGGGAAATCAAGGAAGAGCTGGAAACCTTGAATTCAGGGTTTCTGGACTGACCAGACCAGGAGGAGGAGGTGAAAAGCTGGATATTATGAGCCCTTGAAAAAGATCCACAAGTCACTATGAACAAGGCTCAAAACAATGCGGTACATATGCCACACCTGAAGGTGGCGCTGTAACTCTGCCGCAGAAATACAGAAAATTGTAGAATGACATGAACTTTTAGCCTTTATAGGGACTCATTCATGTGTTAAGGGAGAATTTCAACAGTTTTATTATTAAAGAATATTACAAGAGATGCTTGTGACCTTTTTACATTCAGTCTAAATAAAGTACAAATTAATGTCATTGATCAAATCTTTAAAAATGGCCAAGAAGAGCCTGGAAGTCTGTCAACAGGCTGAGAATGACGCTTGATGGCTTCAATATCATCTCCTTGTAATCAACATAAATGTGTTTCACAAAAAGTTATTTTATATTTACAGAATTTAAATATACTTATACTTAATAATAAAATAAGTGCATTATAAAATACACTTACACACTGTAAATAAGAGGATTTTTTTTTTCCTCTTTAAAGATCCCTGGATTTTTAAAGGAAAAAGAAGCAGGAAGTGACCATATAAGGTCAGAGAGTCATTCTAATCCTAATTTCCTGAATTCAGGACTTCTTATTTCATGCAACCATGAAAAATCTAGTGTGGCAGCATATTCAGGTACCCACAATGTAGGCACACACCCACACACACACACACACACACACACACACACACACACACACACACACACACACACACACACACACACACACACACCCACACACACACCCACACACACACCCACACACACACCCACACACACACACACCTCGTGCTTCCCTTTGGAAATTCACAATCCCATTCCCAGATTCCACACAAAGTAAAAGCTCTGGAGTCAGCCTTGTTTTGTTTGTTCTTTTTTGTCTCGCGGGGGAAAGTTTGTTGATTTTGAAGTGAAAGTCCAACAGTTTGCCTGTGACTCGTTTCTCAAGGTAAGCACTCGCATAATCATTTCTGGATGGACGGACATTACCCAATACTCGGTGCTCACATGTGAGTTTTGAAGGCATTAAACGCTGAAGTTCTCTCCGTTTCCACCGTGACCATTTCAGCAAATCGGTTTCAATGGGTTTGTTTTGGCCACATGCAAAGTGGTGATTTAGAAAAGGGAGCTCAATATTTTGAATCTATGTACTGGTGGTTCAATAAGCAAACTGAAGGGATTTTATTTTCCTTATTTGCCAGCATATCAGTGAAATAAAGCTTGACAGTGACATGAAGCCCAGCATGGAAAAAAAACTAACAACTCTTGTTATATATCTATTTATTCAGCTCAAGTTATTCGGTGGATTTAATCCTTCCAGCATCTTCCACATTGACACTTTTAGTGGTTTGCAATGAATTAAATGTGAAGATAAAAGCACTTTGGATAAAAGAACTCTATGCATAAAGAACAGAGAATCACACACATTAAAACTCTCAGGACGTTTACGCGACAAAGATTTCAAGTGAAAACAGAGACATCCGTATAAACTGCCTGGGGGCTGCAGAAAGTCCCTGGGGAGGCGGGGTTAGTACCAATTACTGATTGACTCCATAAGTGAACGACATCGAATTTAACTAATCAGCGTAGTTTTATATCGGTGACCCGTTTCCTGACCTGCTGGATCACTGGTTAAAGTCCTGGTTTGTTCTCATGTGGTTCTCAGAGATGTTGAGGTGGATAACAAGTAGACGGTCTCTGATTATTATCTCACGTCTCTTCTAATTTACCGGTTTGAAAGGAAAAGTTTTGCTGAAAAGCTGCAGGTCAGATTGAACTTTCTCCACCATAGTTATTTTTAAACTGTTTAGATATGCTCATATTTATTAATGGCTGAAAATCTAAGCGCTTAAAAAGAAGCACACAGTTTATTTTGGAAGTCTTTGTTGAGGCATAATTCTTTGAAATTGCTTTGAACGATGGACTATACAAGGTGTTTGGACCAAGGAGACCATGTGAAAGTGAAACACCTAATATGTCGTCTTTAAAGGTCACTCAGAATAATGTCTGAAATAGAATAATAATAAAGAGCCCCACTGAAGAATTTCACCAGCCACCACTGTTTGTGGTTCTCTGCTGTGTGTGTGTGTGTGGTTTTATTACAAAAACAAGCAAAAGCGCAAGCTAGTGGCCCAACGTGCTAACACCATAGTGTTTCAGTCTCTGAAGAGAGAAACACACAAAGAGCTTATAAATGCAATTAGCTTTATTAGTGTGGACTGGGACGCCCCATTGAAGATGTTGGAGACGACGTTTTCCCAACACGACTTTTAAAAATAAGTAACGATAGTTGACAGCGTCATCTATAAACTTTTCTCAATAAAAGCTATAAACTTTTCTCAATAAAAGCATTAACTCGCATGGAAGGAGTTGTGCTTCTTAACAGCTGCTAGTGATGATGTCTTTATGTGAAAAGCATGAGGAAGTCTTCATTCTACCAAAGATTTACACTTGGTGTGTGAATTACAAATATTAGAACGCAAAAACGAGCCTCTTCCACACTGTGTGCCCACTTTCATATCTCACATCGGAGAAAGAAAATCGCAGACAGACAAGAACGCTTCACAAGATTTCAGACAGAACTACAGCTGTCATTCATAAAGTCCAATAAGTCTTCAAAAAGTCCAATAAGTCGTTCAGAAAACCAGAGGAAAGGTCATCATTTCTTTGTTTGCATACATTGTTTTCACAATATTTGTTACATTCTAGATTTATACAATTGTATTCTATTAAAAAGCTGGTTTGAAAAATACATAATTACATGATTGGTTCATTATTATTTTATAAATTGATTTTTTAATGGTATAATACAGGGAGGCACTGATCCAGTGACATTTTTTTTAAACTTTTTCTAACTGTCCTCTTTTCGACGTCGCACTAAAACGTCCCAGGTGAAGAGGAAAAGAGACGATCTGAATTCCGCCTCCAGAAAAATAATACAAACAACTTTTCATAAGATGAAAATTCACATTTAGAAATTTTACAACTTATTAAAAGCCCCCAAAATGCCCACCCCTTCCTGTTTTTGTAAAACCTGCCAGCTCTTAACAAAGTGTGTGTGTGTGTGTGTGTGTGTGTGTGTGTGTGTGTGTGTGTGTGTGTGTGTGTGTGTGTGTGTGTGTGTGTGTGTGTGTGTGTGTGTGTGCATGCGCGTTATGAGACAGGATGCAAAAACAATACTGAGCTCAGGAGAGTTAGCGCACACAAAGAAACACACACACACACACACACACAGAAAGGTCAAGCGAAAGTCTATACAAGGAAGTAATATTGTTATTAATGAGGAGCACTTGAGAAATACACACACGCACACACACAAACACACACACACACACACACACACACACACACACACACACACACACACACACACACACACACACACACACGCGCACACACACACTGGAGCTTTGTTCTCTCTCCCACTAATTCAAAATGAACAACTGACATCAGGATGTTTTTATTCCGATAAGTGATATTTATTGATATTTATGATCAACAGTAGAATTAATTTTCTGTAAATGAAAACACCAGTAGATCACCTTCATGAAAGTGTTTGGACTGGAATCAAAACCACCAGAGCTCATTGAGAGAACTTTTTAATTAATCCCCAAAAGTTTATTTAAAAGCTTTATAGTTTGTGCCTCATAATCCTCTACAAACCTTTGTCCAATAAGTTGATTTCTTTGCGAATACATCCAGTTCAGTTCAGGCTCCGGGAGCTTTTCTGGCGACTCCAGTTTAAAGACATGCATTTTCATCACATTGTTCTTTTCTCATAATTGACTGAATGTGTGTGTTTCTCTGTCTATTGTCAGTATTGATCAGCTCCAAGTGTTATTGATGATGGATGAATAGTTTTGACAAAAGGCTCTGATTGGACACGATTGCTTTCACACAGCTCAGAACTCACAAATCTCATAAAGTTCCACTTCCTACTTGGCAATAAAAACAAAAAAAATCCTGTTATTTGTGTTGATGTGAACCTACAAACATCACATTGTGAATCAAACAACAGACACACAATAGCTACGTTTCGCTAGCTAGCATAACGGAAGCAGCATCCATGTGTTTGTTTCCTTCCTGTGGTTGTGCTCATGGAGCCACGAACCTGTCGGAGAAACTTTAACTTCCTGTTTAGGTGTTCACGAGATGCTAACGAAAAAACAATATGGCCGCCGCCTGCCGCTGCGGTCAGAGTCCAGGAAAGAGCTAAACAAGCTCCTTAATGGATAAATCGTTGAAACGAGGGATGAAATGAAGCTCTGGGAAACACATTTTACACATTTCTACACATTTGTTTTCTGCTGTTAGCGATCCCTTGATGTTAACAGAATATTTTTAATTGCAAGCGGTGAATTGGCTTCACTGTTGAGATTTCTGCCTTTAAATACGAGAAGAATCAGGATGCAGGTGAGGTGTATTTTTACAAAGCGAGTTCGGGGTTGGCTGGCTTACCAAAGCGAAACTTCCAGTTTGACCACGTTGGGACGGATTTGACCACCGAGAGGTTTTTCTTTCTAACACCTGGTTACTCATGAGGGAGCCATTCAGTTCAAAAACATAGTGATGTTGGTTCATGACTGTGGGAATCTGACTGCTTCTTTTCACAGCCACAATAATATGTTTCCTCGGTCACTGCTGATTTAAAGAAATACCAACGACCATGTTTGAATGTGACGGAGTGATTCACAGACTTTCTGATATCCAACATTAACTCTCTCCATCTCAAGAGTATAAACGTTATCAAACTCACTTGCTCTTTGTTTCTGATTAAATCAGCTTCATCCTGATTGCAGGTGCAGAGGAGTGACTTCTTGAAACTTTTCAATCCTTTTAAAACTTGTCTTTGTCCCAGGAATACACAGATCCATCCTCTTTTTCAACCAAATACTGTATAGCAATATTATATAGTATAAACACTTTGGGGTTCAGAAGAACAACACTCATTAAAAAAAAAAAGAAAAATAACTGACAAATGAATTTGTTCTTGTCCAGTGCAAAGGTGAATGTTTGAAGCTCTCCTTAGATTTAAAACCCAAGAGTGCATGGATTTAATGTTTTACCTGATTAACGACACACGAGCAGGAATCTGCAACTCCTGGAGGCGGCTTGAGACACTTTAGTAGATTCAAAGTGATGATGATGATGCCTCCTTTTCTCTTCTTCCTCTTCAGAAACCTGCAGTGGACGATGGAAGGAGTCCGTTCCAGGAGTCCAGAGGTCCCCCAGTGGTGTCAGGGTGTGAATCACACTGGAAACTTTATGTGACAGAGGAAAGATGATGAAGAGTCGGTCTGGTGGCAGAGGAGGAGGAGGAGGAGGAGGAGGAGGGAGCGCTTTGTGTCCAGAGGTCTGAACTGAGACAAAGTGTGTGTCAGACTGTAGTTTATACTCTCTCTCTTTCGCTCCCTCTCTCGCTCTCTCCTCGCTCTCTCTCTCTCTCTCTCTCTTCCACATGTCCAGAGGAAGTGGGCCTGGTTCCTCGCTGCCTGCCTGCTATTCAGCCCTGGTGTGTGTGTGTGTGTGTGTGTGTGTGTGTGTGTGTGTGTGTGTGTGTGTGTGTGTGTGTCGTCTGGCATCTGAAGGAAGTCACATATTGTATTAAGACACAATGGCTGCGGTCCCCAGGCCTGCATTCCTGTCAGGAACCACCTCATCGCTGAGTCCCGTCAGCCTGCAGATTTGAAACATTCTGCCAAAATAAATCACCTCATATTTAACTTTTTTTTTTTTTTAATTGTCCCTCAGATTTCAGGACCAAAGGTTGGAAATGTCATGAAGGTGGAAATAAAAACTGTGAGTGAGGTCTTTGTGTAACACAACATCGTCTTCGTTTCAGAAGAGTTTCACGTTTGCGCAGCAACGTTTGGAGAAGATGTCCGTTTCCACGGAAACGGAGACTGAAAACGATGTAGATGTGGCATGTCGGGCCACGGGGCAGGCGCTCTTAGTTGTTTTTGTAACGCAGTTGAAAGCACTTTTACCCCGGGGCAGAAATCCCTGGGTTTGAATCCAGACTTGTGGTCTGTGTGTGTGGAGTTTGTATGTTCGTCCTCTGTGTTTTCATCCTGAGAAGAAAAGCATGTTGGCTTCATGCTTCACCATTCATTCCTCCTGGGGTCACTCTGTGTGGGTTTTTATTACTGTAGAACTAGTTCACTGTTCTGCCTCCTATCTATCTATCTATCAATCTGTCAAGAAGAAAAGCAGATTGTCCATTTTTTCTAAATTCCTTTGGTTTGTTTCACTAAAAAAAGTCCATTTTAGCGACTCTTCGTGACGCTTTCTCCGCCTGCGGCTCCACCTCACTTCCACTCCTCAGGATTTTATTCTTAATTCACTGCTTTCATAATAGAAAGAAAACAACTGTTGGTTCACATCTGCAACATGGAATCTAAATGAACCATATCTGCTTTTCTCCATCTCCCCTTATTTTTTTTTCACTCATCAATTTAATCTCGGGGCCAATCTTTTTTTTTTTTTTTCAATGAATTCTAAAATACACACACACATAAAAAGAGGGGTATTCCCAGCAGCAGCGTCCCAACAAAGGCTGTGGTTTGTGTCTGCAGGCTCCCAACCAGTGAAGGATCACGTCCCCGTCGCTACACTGACACTCATTGAACAGCATCTGTGCTGTTTTTAATTCACTTAAATTCAACTTGCTTGAAGGTTTCATGCGCGTTTACATGAAGCGGAAACGGAGATGTTTCAAAGCGCCTGGGCCTTTTGTTTACATGTAAACAAAGCTACAAATCACCCAGAATGGTCATTTCTGAAACAAATTATTATAATTTTTTTTTTTTTCAAGCATTAGCTCAAACGCTTTTGGCTCATTTGCATTGACGGTCTGTTTCATACCGAGGGGTCGTTGCACTGCCCCCTAGAGGTTTGGCATGCATCTCCTCCAGCTTTAACCACATTTTTATGCAGTTTGTGTGTGTGTGTGTGTGTGTGTGTGTGTGTGTGTGTGTGTGTGTGTGTTAATGAAAAGTTCTTTAAAAATATTAGATTTTTAAAAACGTAGAGAAAGCGATGTGCAAACGTGGCCTGAAATTCAACTCGGTTCATCCCGAAAGAATATGACCGAGGGCGTCGCATCTCCTCGGTCAACATCTGGTGCGACATGTGACATCCAGAATGACAGAAAGGTTTTAACAGCAAATTTTGACCGAAATTTTTGTGATGCTTTTTTCATCGGCGTGGCGAATCAGTTGTGTCTTCTTTTTCGAGCAAACTTGTGATAGTGTCAAAAGCACCCTGCTTTCCTCCGGGCCATTCAGAGTGTGGCTTTCCCTTAATTCCTCTCCAGCAGCGGTCGCACCATGTGACCGGCCCAAAACACAAGCAGGCGCTTGGCAGCGCCACCATACGTCATGACCCGAGTGCCGACTGCAGGTGGCTTGACCGAGAAGTCCCGTTAGAAAATAAACAACAACAACAACAATAAGAAAACATCAAATAAAGACATATATACGAAAAAAACAACTTTGTTACATTTTGATGACACCAAACATAACTTCCCCTTCCTCGCAAAGGGTTTGACCTTTACATCAAAGCTGAACTTTGAAACATCAGTTTATGGTTCTCACAAAGTCTGCATACCACAGGATGGATGAAAAAGCTTCATCTTGTTCCAAATAGCTCCAGGTGATCCCAGTTTTGCCAACCCGAGAGTCGTCACAATGAAACTGTGTGTTTGCCACCCTGAGAAGAATTTGGGAAAATTTCCACTATCCACTGGGGTTAACTTGAATTTTCTTGTTATTTGTCACACGCTCTGTCTGATAAACATGCAAGTCTCACTATATTTGACACATGTTGAACCGCTGGACTAAAGTCAGTCTTGAAGACACTTTGATAAATAATGGAATAAACAAAGGTGTTTCATCACAATTTCAAATGCTGAAATATACAGATTTGAACATTTATTATTGGTTCATGATTAATTTCAGCTCTTTCTATTAAGAACATTGTTTACGCAAAGCTTCCAGTGAAAAAAAAGCATTGTTTTTAGCATTTTCATTTCAGAAAAGTTTCACGTTTAAATAAAAGCATTTTGAAAACAAAGTCCATGTTGATGGAAATGGGAGAAACGCTGAAACTGATGTAGTTACTATGTTGGGCCACTCGTTGGAGCTGTTGTATGTTTTTGTAGTGGAACCACACACACACACACACACACACACACACACACACACGCACTCACACACACACACACACACACACACGCCTTTCTGTGCACGCTGGCTCTGCTCGCTGTGAATTCTGTGATCTCTCAGCGTGAGGTGATGTTGAGTTTCAGCACTTTGGGGTCTTTGCATAGACTGCCTCATAATTCCCCTCTTTTCTGATTGGTCACTTTAAACATTACTTGTTCCCACACAAAAGCCTTTGTGAAGATTGAATTACAGAATGTGTAAGTGATTATATTCATCATAAAAAAAAAAAAGTAAAAAAACGTGTCTGCTTCGTGGGATAAAAGAGAGGAAAGTACGTTTTTATGGGGCTATCATGGCGGAGCGAGTAAGTCTTACAAGGTTTTGGCTCAGATTTATTTCAATTTTATGCTGGGACCAATGTGTGGAGCGAGAATTTTTTTATTTATTTATTTAATTATGAATTAAAACACTTATACATTTTGTAGTTCAATCTTCACAAAGGCTTTTTGGGAAGAAAACAAAAACACAGGTGCTTAGAGTGAAGTAAAATGAAGTGAATCAAATACTACATAGGAAACAGCCACGATGATGACCCACCCTGCTGTACCTCTGATTGGCTCTGACTGGGAACAAGTGACGTTCAAAGTGACCAAACAGAAAGGAGGAAAATCATGCGGCCATCTATGCAATGCCCCGCCTTCAAAGTGGCAAAACTCAACATCACCCCATGCAGAGAGATCACAGAATTCACAGTTAGGTCTTTTCCACCAGAAAGAACCAGGTTCTCGTTCCAAGCCCAGTTCTGAAATGAGCACCGCCAAAGAACTGGGTTTTTTTCACTGTTTACGGAGCCAAATGAGAGTCACGTCATTACGTCACTCCAAGACGTGACACGTCACTGATCTCACCAAATCAGTGCTGACAGTGCTCATAGAAGAACCAGGAGACGGACTGTAACAGTGGTTTGGTCCAGGAACCAGGAGACGGACTGTAACAGTGGTTTGGTCCAGGAACCAGGAGACAGACTGTAACAGTGGTTTGGTCCAGGAACCAGGAGACGGACTGTAACAGTGGTTTGGACCAGGAACCAGGAGACGGACTGTAACAGTGGTTTGGTCCAGGAACCAGGAGACGGACTGTAACAGTGGTTTGGTCCAGGAACCAGGAGACAGACTGTAACAGTGGTTTGGTCCAGGAACCAGGAGACGGACTGTAACAGTGGTTTGGTCCAGGAACCAGGAGACGGACTGTAACAGTGGTTTGGTCCAGGAACCAGGAGACGGACTGTAACAGTGGTTTGGTCCAGGAACCAGGAGACAGACTGTAACAGTGGTTTGGTCCAGGAACCAGGAGACGGACTGTAACAGTGGTTTGGTCCAGGAACCAGGAGACAGACTGTAACAGTGGTTTGGTCCAGGAACCAGGAGACGGACTGTAACAGTGGTTTGGACCAGGAACCAGGAGACGGACTGTATCAATGGTTTGGTCCAGGAACCAGGAGACAGACTGTAACAGTGGTTTGGACCAGGAACCAGGAGACGGACTGTACCAGTGGTTTGGTCCAGGAACCAGGAGACGGACTGTAACAGTGGTTTGGACCAGGAACCAGGAGACGGACTGTACCAGTGGTTTGGTCCAGGAACCAGGAGACAGACTGTACCAGTGGTTTGGACCAGGAACCAGGAGACAGACTGTAACAGTGGTTTGGACCAGGAACCAGGAGACGGACTGTACCAGTGGTTTGGTCCAGGAACCAGGAGACAGACTGTAACAGTGGTTTGGACCAGGAACCAGGAGACGGACTGTACCAGTGGTTTGGTCCAGGAACCAGGAGACGGACTGTGACAGTGGTTTGGTCCAGGAACCAGGAGACGGACTGTACCAGTGGTTTGGTCCAGGAACCAGGTGACGGACTGTACCAGTGGTTTGGTCCAGGAACCAGGAGACGGACTGTAACAGTGGTTTGGACCAGGAACCAGGAGACGGACTGTACCAGTGGTTTGGTCCAGGAACCAGGAGACAGACTGTACCAGTGGTTTGGACCAGGAACCAGGAGACAGACTGTAACAGTGGTTTGGACCAGGAACCAGGAGACGGACTGTACCAGTGGTTTGGTCCAGGAACCAGGAGACAGACTGTACCAGTGGTTTGGACCAGGAACCAGGAGACAGACTGTAACAGTGGTTTGGACCAGGAACCAGGAGACGGACTGTACCAGTGGTTTGGTCCAGGAACCAGGAGACGGACTGTGACAGTGGTTTGGTTCAGGAACCAGGAGACGGACTGTAACAGTGGTTTGGACCAGGAACCAGGAGACGGACTGTGACAGTGGTTTGGTCCAGGAACCAGGAGACGGACTGTGACAGTGGTTTGGTCCAGGAACCAGGAGACGGACTGTAACAGTGGTTTGGTCCAGGAACCAGGTGACGGACTGTAACAGTGGTTTGGTCCAGGAACCAGGAGACGGACTGTAACAGTGGTTTGGTCCAGGAACCAGGAGACGGACTGTAACAGTGGTTTGGACCAGGAACCAGGAGACGGACTGTAACAGTGGTTTGGTCCAGGAACCAGGAGACGGACTGTAACAGTGGTTTGGTCCAGGAACCAGGAGACGGACTGTAACAGTGGTTTGGACCAGGAACCAGGAGACGGACTGTAACAGTGGTTTGGTCCAGGAACCAGGAGACGGACTGTAACAGTGGTTTGGTCCAGGAACCAGGAGACGGACTGTACCAGTGGTTTGGTCCAGGAACCAGGAGACGGACTGTAACAGTGGTTTGGTCCAGGAACCAGGAGACAGACTGTAACAGTGGTTTGGACCAGGAACCAGGAGACGAACTGTAACAGTGGTTTGGTCCAGGAACCAGGAGACAGACTGTAACAGTGGTTTGGACCAGGAACCAGGAACCAGGAGACGGACTGTAACAGTGGTTTGGTCCAGGAATCGGGAGACGGACTGTAACAGTGGTTTGGACCGGGAACCAGAAGATGGACTGTACCAGTGGTTTGGTCCAGGAACCAGGAGACGGACTGTAACAGTGGTTTGGTCCAGGAACCAGGAGACGGACTGTAACAGTGGTTTGGACCAGGAACCAGGAGACGGACTGTAACAGTGGTTTGGTCCAGGAACCAGGTGACGGACTGTAACAGTGGTTTGGACCAGGAACCAGGAGACGGACTGTAACAGTGGTTTGGACCTGGAACCAGGAGACGGACTGTAACAGTGGTTTGGACTGGGAACCAGGAGACTGACTGTAACGGTGGTTTGGACCAGGAACCAGGAGACGGACTGTAACAGTGGTTTGGACCAGGAACCAGGAGACGGACTGTAACAGTGGTTTGGACCGGGAACCAGGAGACGGACTGTAACAGTGGTTTGGACCGGGAACCAGGAGACGGACTGTAACAGTGGTTTGGACCAGGAACCAGGAGACGGACTGTAACAGTGGTTTGGACCTGGAACCAGGAGACGGACTGTAACAGTGGTTTGGACCAGGAACCAGGAGACGGACTGTAACAGTGGTTTGGACCAGGAACCAGGAGACGGACTGTAACAGTGGCTTGGACCGGGAACCAGGAGACGGACTGTAACAGTGGTTTGGACTGGGAACCAGGAGACGGACTATAACAGTGGTTTGGACTGGGAACCAGGAGACGGACTATAACAATGGTTTGGACTGGGAACCAGGAGACGGACTATAACAATGGTTTGGACTGGGAACCAGGAGACGGACTGTAACAGTGGTTTGGACCGGGAACCAGGAGACGGACTGTAACAGTGGTTTGGACCGGGAACCAGGAGACGGACTGTAACAGTGGTTTGGTCCATGAACCAGGAGACGGACTGTAACAGTGGTTTGGTCCAGGAACCAGGAGACAGACTGTAACAGTGGTTTGGTCCAGGAACCAGGAGACAGACTGTACCAGTGGTTTGGACCAGGAACCAGGAGACGGACTGTAACAGTGGTTTGGACCTGGAACCAGGAGACGGACTGTAACAGTGGTTTGGACTGGGAACCAGGAGACTGACTGTAACAGTGGTTTGGACCAGGAACCAGGAGACGGACTGTAACAGTGGTTTGGACCAGGAACCAGGAGACGGACTGTAACAGTGGTTTGGACCGGGAACCAGGAGACGGACTGTAACAGTGGTTTGGACCGGGAACCAGGAGACGGACTGTAACAGTGGTTTGGACCAGGAACCAGGAGACGGACTGTAACAGTGGTTTGGACCTGGAACCAGGAGACGGACTGTAACAGTGGTTTGGACCGGGAACCAGGAGACGGACTGTAACAGTGGTTTGGACCAGGAACCAGGAGACGGACTGTAACAGTGGTTTGGACCTGGAACCAGGAGACGGACTGTAACAGTGGTTTGGACCAGGAACCAGGAGACGGACTGTAACAGTGGTTTGGACTGGGAACCAGGAGACGGACTATAACAGTGGTTTGGACTGGGAACCAGGAGACGGACTATAACAATGGTTTGGACTGGGAACCAGGAGACGGACTATAACAATGGTTTGGACTGGGAACCAGGAGACGGACTATAACAATGGTTTGGACTGGGTCACTCCATCTAGTCTGTCCTGAACCTCGGATTCAGACCAAAGAGACAGAAAACATTGAGTCTCCTCGTCGTTCTATTGGTGTTTTTTCACGTCAGTCTTGGTTCAGTCCAGAGTCCAGAATCCAGAGTCCAGAGTGGCGAGAGAGAGAGAGAGAGAGAGAGAGAGAGAGAGAGAGAGAGAGAGAGAGAGAGAGAGAGAGAGAGAGAGAGAGAGAGAGAGAGAGAGAGAACACATAAATGAGCTTAGGGCTTATTTTTCAACATGTGGGCATGACTTAGAGAATCTCTGCTCCTTTCACTTTATTTCTGGATTGTCTGAATCAAAAGCTTCAACATCAGGAGGAATGGAGATGTAGAATGATAGAATGCAGCTCTACAGCCGTTTATAATGGAAACCTACGTAAACACACTGATTGAAGTTCTCTTTTACATGAAGCCATTAAAAGGCTAATTTTATGGTTAAAAAATCCAGCTTTCATTTACAGTCGTAAGTAGTTTGTTTAGGAGTGGCTGATGAACCAAAAGTCTGGCTTCATTATAAAGTTCTGTGGTAGAAAATAGCAGAACGTCTCAGAGCGGAGCGCTGCAGCCTCACACTGCCTTGCTCAGTGGCTCAGCCTGCGGTCATAACGGGAAACAAGACATGGAAGTGAAGTTAGTTACAATGATGTTACGATGAAAACCGTGAAAACAATGGAAAACTGCTTCAAGATTCTAAATCTCATGCAGCTGACACCTCAACGCCACAGCTCGCTGCGCTCTCCAGAGCCGCAGCGCCGTTATCATGAATGACCTCATTCCCTCCTATTATTAACTTTAGGGAGTGACTTATTATATTATATTATATTATATTATGCTATATTATACTATATTATATTATATTATATTACATTACATTACATTACATTACATTATATTATATTATATTATATTATATTACATTACATTATATTATATTATATGATTTTATATTATATTATATTATATTATATTATATTATATTATATTATATTATATTATATTATATTATATTATATTATATTATATTATTTTATATTATATTATATTATATTATATTATATTATGTTATATTATTTTATATTATATTATATTATATTATATTATATTATATTATATTATATTATATTATATTATATTATATTATATTATATTATATTATATTATATTATATTATTTTATATTATATTATATTATATTATATTATATATATTTTTTGGCGTTTTCATGTCAGAAAAGTTTCATTTTTACATGGCAACAATTTGACAACGATGTTCATTCCCAGGGAAACAGCTGCAATTCAGAATTCTTCCAAATTGCATGAAGTTTTCAGGGATTTGTCTCTATCCCAGGATGAATCCATTAAATTGTCAGAGCGATTGATGCAAAGATGAAGCTCTGGGTCATAGAAATGTCAGAAACGTATTTTAGGGTGAGGGTTACAAGACGAGGTGATGTCACTGAACCAGGGATTGACCAGGCTATCGAAGGACAATAAAAAGACGAAGGAGTCGATCCTCGATCTCCAGAGTCGGTTATTATGAGACTGATAAGGTCTGACCCTCATGGTCGGGTCAGAAGAGGAGTTGAGGAGTGAAGGCCCCTGGTTGCAGGCCTCTGGTGTTTAGCTGTGTGCTAACGCTGGGTGAGCGGAGCTGCTGGGAACCAGCTCTTCCCACAGTGTTGAGCTGAGGACCCTGAGGAGTCTCTTCCAAAGGCTTTTGGTGAAGGTCGGGGGATTCCAAGGTGTGAAATCCTGAG
>NC_137662.1:1706132-1736132 GCF_963422515.1 Blennius ocellaris | reverse complement strand
ACTTGTAGTTATTTTCCCGCCACAGCAGACGTCACTAACTTGTGCTGCATTATTATAATGTCACATAGTGACAGTGTCCGACTGCCACACTAACATGAACGCCTTTTACTAACTCCTTTAGGAAGCCTCTTAACACCTTTCCTTAACTCCTTTAGGAGGAACTTCTATGTTCCTCTCAGTTACTGGCTTTGTTTGTTGTTTATGTACTTTATTTGGACTAGAGGTACATTTCTAATTTCTAATGGTACATTTGAATGCATCATGAAGTCATTTTATTTATTGGTCAATTTCAATGCATCAAAACAACGAATAAACTTTCCATCAAAGATCTGTCTGCTCTGTCATTTCCCGCCTGAGCTCGTTTCCCGGAGCTTTATCCCCTCGTTACCTTGAGCCGAGCTCCCTCTGGTGGAGGAACATGAGAACTGCGCATACGGCCAGTCTCAAAGATAACGGGAGAAAACGTGGATGAACATGTAGAATGGCTCCAACACTGCTCATTATATTGATAAAGAACAGTTTGTTAATTAGAAGGAATTATGTGTGGTTATTTTCAGCCTAATGTTCCTTTTTGAAACGTTTGTCTCGTTCCTGTCCATGTTCTTTAAACTACTTTATTCATAGTTACACACTATCAACATGGTTATGAATGAGATGTTTATGTTAAGAATCTTTATTCATAATGACACATTGTGAAGGTGTAATTGATCAATGATCACAAGTTAATCAAGTCACTTGTGTCCAGTTTTTCCCCGATTGTGTCGCATTTGATGGTGGTTTGTTTTTCCAGAATAATGGAGGAGGAGGGCAAGGAGGAATAGGTGGAGGAGGGTAAGAAGGAGGAGGAGGTGGAGGACGAATAGGTGGAGGACGGTGAGAAGGAGGAGGAGGAGGAGGTGGAGGAGGAGGAATAGGTGCAGGAGGGCAAAAAGGAGGAGGAGGAGGTGGAGGAGGAATAGGTGCAGGAGGTTGAGAAGGAGGAGGAGGTGGAGGAGGATGGTGAAGAGGAAGAGGAGGTGGAGCATGGCGAGAAGGAGGAGAAAGATAAGCAGGATGGTGAGGAGGAAAAGGAGGAGGAGGAGTTAGAGTTGGTTGACGAGAAGGGTGAGGAGGGCGAGGAAGAGGAGGTGGAGGGCAAAGATGGAGGAACAGGGCAAGGAGGAGAAGGAGAAAGGGGAGGAGGGTGGTGAGAAGGAAGAGAAGGAAGAGGAGGTGGAGGAGGAATAGGAGGAGGAGGAGCAGGAGGATGGTGAAAAGGAGGAGGAGGAGCTGGGGATGTGGAGGAGGAGGAGGGTGAGAAGCAGAAGGAGAGGGAGGAGGAAGCGGGGGAAGGTGAAAAGGAGGAGGAGGGGGTGAGGAGGAGGGGAGGAGGAGGAGGTGGTGAGGGAGGTGGAGGAGGAGGAGGAAGAAGAGGAGGAAGAGCAAGAGGATGGTGAAAAGAAGGAGGAGGAGGCAGGTGAAAAGGAGGAGGAGGAAGAGGTGGGAGAGGTGGAGGAAGAGGAGGGTGAGAAGCAGAAGGAGGGTGAGGAGGAAGAGGAGGAGGAAGAGCATTTGAGGCAATAATGTCTTACTGGTAAGGAATTATTGAGAATGAAATGAGGCAGAATTATTTCAGACATCCTGAATAAGCTTTCCTTCTATTTGTCATGTTTCCTTCCCTTCAGGACGACAGAGTGTCTCATCTAACCTTCTTCTCTATTCTAGATACTGCAGTACATTTACTCTTCTCTGTTCTAAATACTGCAGTACATTTACTCTTCTCTGTTCTAAATACTGCAGTACATTTACTCTTCTCTGTTCTAAATACTGCAGTACATTTACTCTTCTCTATTCTAAATACTGCAGTACATTTACTCTTCTCTGTTCTAAATACTGCAGTACATTTACTCTTCTCTGTTCTAAATACTGCAGTACATTTACTCTTCTCTATTCTAAATACTGCAGTACATTTACTCTTCTCTATTCTAAATACTGCAGTACATTTACTCTTCTCTATTCTAAATACTGCAGTACATTTACTCTTCTCTATTCTAAATACTGCAGTACATTTACTCTTCTCTGTTCTAAATACTGCAGTACATTTACTCTTCTCTATTCTAAATACTGCAGTACATTTACTCTTCTCTGTTCTAAATACTGCAGTACATTTACTCTTCTCTATTCTAAATACTGCAGTACATTTACTCTTCTCTATTCTAAATACTGCAGTACATTTACTCTTCTCTATTCTAAATACTGCAGTACATTTACTCTTCTCTGTTCTAAATACTGCAGTACATTTACTCTTCTCTATTCTAAATACTGCAGTACATTGACATTTCACATCACTGCACCTCTTATTTTATATCCCACATTGTTGCTGAGCCACGTAGCAAACCTTTATTCTGTAGGAGCAAACCTTTATTCTGGAGACACTTGCTGTGGACATGATGGACCAAGTTGTCCAACTCTCTCTGGACCTATTTCAGCAAGACACTGCAGCTGGAACCACATCTGGAGAGTTCAGCTACTAAACTGATCTGCCTACTTCATTCATTCATTCATTCATGCAGTGACAATGTGTGGTGCATTAAGCAAAACAAACTACAAGAATGGAGAGTAACTGTAGTTACTTCAGCAGGAAAGGAGTAAATGTCCATGACAAACCTTCAAAAAGTACCTCTGACAACTTTAAAAGAATCAAACATCCATGAATCATGTCATTGTTCTTTATTTTATACACAAGCTCAGGTGACTTTGATAGAGAAAACTCATATGAGCAAGTGTGGAAAGGAAAAGTCCCTCTAACAGGAAGAACCTTTGGAGAAACCAGAGTCAGAGGTGACGTCTTTTCTGCTGAGCGGTTGAGGTGAGAGGACAGGAGAGAGGACAGGAGAGAGGACAGGAGAGAGGACAGAGGAGAGGACAGACAGATAGATAGATGAGAGAGATCCACTCTGGGAAGACTGATCAGGACAGGAGGCTTCAAACCACCTTCAGCTCCAGTCAGACCTCCAGCAGGGAGGTTGAGACAGTAATAGTGGTAAAGAAATAGTAAATGTTAGTGACATGTAATAGTGGTAAAGAAGTAGTAAATGTTATTACCAAGATAAACTTTCTAGAGCGTGAATCCCACTAATCCCACTCTCATAATTACATTTTAGGTGTCAAGTCCAAGTAATATATAGTAAATTCTTAACGATTGGGTTCGTTCTGCTGAGGGAAATCAACCTGCTGTGAGGCGCAGTGCTCGATTCCAGCCAGCAGGGGGAGATGTTGCACCACAGTTTGAAGACTGCGCTCAGTCTCTATCCATCAATCAATCTATCAATCTATCTATATTCCTCTTGTCAGAACCATTTCAAATGGATCGTTAATGACAGTTTAAAGAGGTTGTAAACCTCCAGACTGAGCGGGGGCCATCAAACCTCTGAAGAAGAAAACACAGCAGAGACCTGGAGTCACTCTGAACCAGGGTCGCACTCAAACCCATCGAAAGAAACAAGTGATGATAATCAAATATACAGTAAATAAAGCGCTGGTCAGTCAGAGCAGTGGTTTTCAACTTCATAACAACCCTGGAGCCTCCACCGGTTGATCTGGCGTTCACCAAAACATTCTAGTGAAGCCAAACCCCAGTGGTGCGCTGGGGGAGGGCAAGTCCGCTCTTTATCTACACATTAAACAACGTTTTAAAGTTGATTGGATTCTGTTTGAGATGGACTAAGTAAAGTAGTGGTTCAGAAATGGAGTGGTTACAAGATATAAACACTAATATTTCTCAGAAATGGACCATGACATTAAGATCATTATACATCTGGAACGGCGGTTTTCAGATCCTGCCACAGATTCTCCATGGGATTTAGGTCGGGACTTTGACTGGGCCATTCTAACACATGAATATGTTTTGTTTTAAACCATTCCATTGTGGCCCTGGCTTTATGTTTAGGATGGTAGTCCTGCTGGAAGGTGAACCTCCAGTCTCAAGTCTTTATGTTTAGGATGGTGGTCCTGCTGGAAGGTGAACCTCCAGTCTCAAGTCTTTTGCAGACTCCAACAGGTTTTCTTCCAAGATTGCCCTGTATTTGGCTCCATCCATCTTCCCATCAACTCTGACTAACTTCCCTGTCCCTGCTGAAGAGCAGCACCCAGAGCATAATGCTACCACCACCATGTTGGACAGTGGGGACGGTGTGTTCAGGGTGATGTGCAGTGTTAGGTCTCCGCCACACATAACGTTTTGCATTGAGGCCAAAAAGTTCCATTTTGGTGTCATCTGACCAGAGCACCTTCTTCCACATGTTTGCTGTGTCCCCCACATGGTTTCTGGCAAACTGCCAACGGGACTTCTTATGGCTTTCTTTTAACAATGGCTTTCTTATTGCCACTCTTCCAG
The DNA here is from genome assembly GCF_963422515.1 of Blennius ocellaris. Classification (NCBI taxonomy): domain Eukaryota; kingdom Metazoa; phylum Chordata; class Actinopteri; order Blenniiformes; family Blenniidae; genus Blennius; species Blennius ocellaris. The sequence continues at coordinate 1,731,757 of NC_137662.1, read as the reverse complement.
AAAGACCAGATTTGTGGAGAGCAGCCCAATAGTTGTCCTGTGGACAGATTCCCCCACCTGAGCTGTGGATGTCTGCAGTTGGTCCAGAGTCACCATGGGCCTCTTGGCTGCATCTCTGGTCACTGCTCTCCTTGTTCGTCCTGGAACTGTAGCTGGACGGCCGTGTCTTGGTAGGTTTGCAATTGTGCCATACTCTTTCCATTTCTGGATAATGGATTGAACAGTGCTCCGTGAGATGTTCAAAGCTTGGCAAATCCTTTTATAGCCTAACCCTGCTTTAAACTTCTCCACAACTTTACTCTGGCCTGTCTGGCGTGTTCCTGTCTGGCGACTTCATGGTCTTGTTTGCTCCCCAATATTCTAACAAATAAACAAACCTCTGAGGCGTCACAGAACAGCTGTATTTGTACTGAGATTAGATTACACACAGGTGGACTCTATTTAGTCATCAGGTCAACATTCAATCATTCAGCAGTCATCAGGCAACTTCTGAAGGCAATTGGTTGCACTCATGTATAATTTTCTTTGTACTTCACAATTGTGTGACACTTTGTGTTGGTCTTTCACATAAAATTCCAATAAAATATATTTATGTTTGTGGCGTGTAATGTGACACAATGTGGAAAAGTTCAAGGGGTATGAATACTTTTGCAAGCCACTGTATGTGAACCATCTCTTTCCCCCACCTGAACCACACCTTCCACACTAAACAATGGATCATATCTTCACACAGACTAGAAGGTGTCTGTTATGTGAACCTCACCTTCCAGACTCATCAACATCTTCACACAGACCCCATATATATAGCGTGATGTTTGCTTTGCAATCCTTTTACTCTGAGCACAATGACGAGGCGACTGACCAAGCGGTTCTCTGTGGAAGAGGTTCTGGTCCAGCTTTTTGGACATGATGAAGAGGACACTGAAACTGAACCAGAGATAGAGGAGGATGTCTCGGAAGTAGAGGACAACACAGTTTTTGATCCAGACTTAGAGGAGACTGACCAGTCAGCAGATGGAGAGGGAGAGGAACCTGAAGAACAGCACCTGAGGAGACATTCCAGTCCCAGAGGACACTTGCTCTGGTCTTCATCCCCCCAGGACAGAGGAAATAGAGCGAGAGTGGAAAACATCACAAAGATGACGCCAGGGTCAACATGGTATGCAACATCTCATGTGGATGACATCAAGTCCAGCTTCCAACTCTTTTTACCAGAGTCCATTGAGGGAATTATCCTGGAGAGGACAAACCTGGAGGGGAAGCGTGTGTTTGGGGACACCTGGAGAGAAATGGACCTGGAAGACCTCCAAGTCTACATCAGTCTGTTGATTTTAGCTGCAGTATATTGCTCAAACTATGAGGCTATAAAAAGACTGTGGGATGCAGAGTCTGGCAGGATTTTATTCCAGCAACTATGTCCTGACAACAGTTTCGTGTCCTTTCAAGAATTATTCGATTCGCAGACCAGCCTCTGCTAGTCTGGTAGGAGTGTGAAGCCCCAGCACCAACCCCCCCTGGCTGATCTCCCCACCCCCCTGGCTGATCTCCCCCCCTGGCTGATCTGCCGCCCCTGGCTGATCTCCCCCAACAAGGACATGGGCAGGAAATGGAAGCATGTGATGCTGCAAATGTGATGCTGATGTTTGCATGTCCCACTCTGATCTGAGTGTCACATGCCACTCGTGCATTGACACACACACACACACACACACACACACACACACACACACACACACACACACACACACACACACACACACACACACACACACACACACACACACACACACACACACACACAATTTTACATTACATTCACTGTATTACATTAATTTTGTAATACATTTTCGGTGCCGATTTGTATTTTCACTGCAGTTATTTTATGTCTAATTCTATACATTCATGTTAAACACAACTTTGAGACTTTGTTCACAGCTAAAGAATATTTGCATAACAATTAGGTGATTAAAAAGTTTTTTTGTGCTAATTTAAGAATAGTTAAAACCGACAGGTCAGTTTTGAGCGGGAACACTAAAGTAAGGGGCGGCAGGTGAACACCACCGGAGGGTTAATATGTCTAATTCTTGTACTTTATTTTGTACTCATGAGTAGAGAAATCCATTACAAATCACAGGGAATAGAAGAATATAAATGACTTGGGCAACAGTAATAATACCATAAACTGAATCTATGAACAAATTGTACAAACTTTTAGAACTCATTCTTTCAGTGTTTTACAAAATCAAAGCAGTTCAACTTCAACTTCAAATAAATCATTGGCTCACTTAAAATTATTAAATTATTACAATATCAGGGGTGAAATATTTTGCCTGCCTCATAGTGTAATATTAAAAACATTTAAAGTTTTGGAGCCAGTGCCTTGTTACATTATTAACCAGTTATTACATTTTGGGTTTTATGACATTATATTTGAGAACAATTCAGGTGGTTGTTACATATGGAGCTCAAACAAGGCCTGTTAAAACCCTGTTGGCTCTATTTATTGCACAAGCACATATTGATATGAAATCAATCAAGTTGTTCAGAAGCTGAGAGCAGGTGACTTCACATGACTTGTGAGAGTCCGTGTAGTGAACTAATATATTCAACCACTTGTTTGCAGTAAAGCTCCCCCCCTCCTCTGACAGGTGGATGCCGTGCACAGCAGGGGGGCAGAGATAGTGGAGGCAGCAGCCATGTGTGGTGTGAACATCATCTTTTTCCAGGAGACCTGGAGTCAGTGTGTCCATCAGCCACGTCCACAAACGTGACGAGTCTACGAGTAAAACACGGTTCTTCCTCTGTGGTCCCTCTCAGCGATGTCGTTTGCTTTCTGCACCGTGAGAAAGACCCGTGGACGGAGTGTGCAGAGTCAGCTGATGAAGGAAACACCAGGATTCTGCCAGGAGGTGAGGTCTTCTGCTGGTTCCGCTCACCTCACGGGATTCTCTCTGTGGAACTGCAGCTTGGTGGTTTGTGTCGACAGCTGGCCAAGAAGTACAACATGGTGGTGATTTCTCCAATCTTGAGAGGGAGGAGCTGCACGGCACTCTGTGGAACACAGCGGTGGTCATTTCAAACTCTGGGACTGTGTTGGGGAAGAGCAGGAAGAAGCACATTCCCAGAGTGGGAGACTTCAACCAGGTCAGTGGGGAAAAGATGGGACGTTGGAAAACAGTGATGATGAACTCATTTCAGGAAAGAGGTGGAGAAGATGGGCGTTACTGCGTTTCAATGGTCACAGTCTACATATTCCATGGAGGGCCACACCGTGGTCCAGACGCCGTTTGGGAAGGTCGCTGTGAACATCTGCTACGGCCGCCATCGTCCTCTCAACTGGTTCATGTTCAGCCTGAACGGAGCCCAGATCCACCGTGGGAAACCTCAGGTGAGAAGCAGAGGAGTGGAGAAGCCTGCCTGCTGGTTCCAAGTGGTGAAGATCTCATCAGTGAACATTCTTCCTGACAGAACCTGAGCCTTTAAAGGTCAGGGGTCACAATGTATGTCCCTCAACATGAGGAAGTCAGCATGACAGCGATACATGGAGAGAGAGGAGTTCCTCCACTCCTTCATCTTTAAACCATGAAGTGCTCATAAAACCTCTATTTCTGAGTGTCCTTGCTTTGCATCAGTCGTCACTCACACCTTTGCACAGTTCACCAGATCAACATATTCTTCATTTTACCAAGCGACCAAAGACTCCTCAGATCTTCTTCCATGTTTAGGGTTTGTTTTCCACAGAGAAACGACGGGAGTGTTGTTAACAAATCTTATCTATGCTCTGAATATTTTGTGCTCCACTATAGGACAGTGCTTCTCAAATGGTGGGGCGCGCCCCCCTGGGGGGGGCGTGGTGGGGTGTCAGGGGGGGCGTGAGGCGGCGCGACTTTCAGTATTAGTGTCTTTATTCATGCTTGAACAATTTTAAAAAAGGGCCTCCAGACACTAGATGGCAGAAGTGCTCACACTAATCAACAGGCTGCCTTTTCAACCCAGTAGAGAAGAAGTACTACACACAAACACTGGTGTACAGAGCTGGTGGAGGAGGAGGGGGAGAGATGGAGAAGTTTCTGACAGGAGTGAAAAGAAAAAAGGATGAGGCGTCAGAGGAAAAGAAAACAGGTGACAGTAACCGGCATAAAGCTAGTAAGAGCAGGAGATATGACGATGCCTACATAGCCCTTGGATTTACCGTGAACACGGTCGGACACCAGGAAAGATCCGTTTGTGTTTTATGCTTTAAAACTCTGGCAGCGGACAGCATGAAGCCAAATAAATGAAGACGGCACCTGGAGACCATACACCATACACCTGGAGACCATACACCATACACCTGGAGACCATACACCATACACCTGGAGACCATACACCATACACCTGGAGACCATACACCCCAGTTATGTCAGTTAGCCACTGGAGTTGTTTCATCGTAAACTCGATGAGTATGGCCAACAAGCCGGTCATTGTGTCAGCGCGGCATCAGTAAACAAAAAAGCCTGTTAGCCTCTTACAAAGTTGCCCACCACATCGCAAGGTGCATAAAACCTCACACCATAGCAGAGGAGCTAACACTCCCCGCAGCATTGGACATGGTCACAATCATGCTCGGTGAGAAAAGTGCTGAGGCACTGAAGACTGTCCCTCTTTCTAATGACACGGTCGGGAGACGTATATCTGACATTTCAGACGAGCTCCAAGAACAACTAGCAGAACATCTTACTGTTTAAAGTTTTGAATGTTACTGTGTTAAGTTTTAAAAAATGCACATCCCAGTGAATCATTTGCACTTTTTCTGTTTTGAGAATCACAATTCATAAACTAAACTTGGAAATTGCTTTAAGGTGTTCTCAGCTCATTGTATTAATTTATTTTGATAATCAGGCGATTGTGTGCAGAATGCTGGTGCCAGCAACTCATACAGTGGTTTATACAGATCAATAAATAAATATTATCAGGTTCTCAATGGTAGTACATTTCGGGGGGGGGGGCTGAAAGAAATTCTGTCCTCTAGGGGGGCATGACAGAAAATAATTGAGAACCACTGCTATAGGAGAAGTCTTCTGGTCATTTCACTACATTTTGCACAACAAAGTACCAATAAAATGTTGATTTAGTCGTCATTGTTTACTTTAGTGAGACGTTTCCTTCACAACCATTTAAAACCATAAAGAAGTGCTGTGAAACAGGGAGAAAACGTTTGTTTTTCAAACTAAAAGTAAACATTTATCCCCATGAAGGTTCCTGTTACGCCGTCAGCAGCGACTGAGACAAACTAAGAAAGGACAAAAGAGTGTGAATGATCATCTCTGTTGTCTGTTGGGCGTCTTTGTTGCCTAAAATGTGTGTTCCAGAAGGTTTCCGGGATCTAAGTGTAGAGAAGTGGCAGGTTCTACTCCCTGGAGCTGACCTTCACCGTGCCTGCAGGACCTCTAATGGAGGTGAGAGGTCACAGGTCACTGAACCATCACTGTCTCATTCCACTGCCATGCAAACTGAGCTGCACTTCCTGAGGTCCGTTTCACGAAGCAGGTTTAAGAAGCCCTGAGCTTAACACCGAGCTCTGAATTGAGTTACACTGAGACAGAAAACGCGGAGTTTTCGGTTTCACGACGCCGGATTTTGATCAGTTTGATGAACTCGGAGTAGTTTCACCTGGAGTCAAGCGCGTGCACCACGACTCTAAAAAGACCGCATCAATGGAGCCCCGATTCAACGAGTCACCATGACAACTGAGACGCGGAGGGCGGAGTTTTTTTACGCCAGTGGAGCAGGAAGTATTGATCCCATCAAATGGCGAATATGAACATATTTTAAAAAAAATTTCAAAAAATGCAACGTTGCAGCGGCTGCTAGAGAGAGGGAGGCGGCATGGAAGAAGATTGCTGCTCAAGTGAATGCGTAAGTTCAAACGTCTTTGTCATCACAACATTATTGCAAGGGAATACTGCTTGATGGTAGCTTATTAATTTATTTCTTTTAGGTGCAATTCCTCGGGGGAGAAGCCTCTTGGCAGCAGCTGAAAGTGAAATATAAAAACATTGTCCAATCGGGTAAGACGGCTGCTAATTTAATTGTTAATCAATACATTTCTTAACGTAATTTCAATCATGTGTGACATTGTACAGTAAATATCAAGTGGCCATTTGACTGTGAGGTGTTTTATTCCAACATAATGTTGTTTTCAAACACATAAATGTCTTCTCACCCATATCATGTGCTGTTAAATAATTAAGGCTAAACTAAGGCAGACTTTACTCAGCCAACAGAAAGAAGGCAGATGCCTGTAAAACGGGTGGTGGCCCAGCACCTCCACCTTTAACAGAGGCAGAGGAGCCCTAAGCCAGAATGTTGGGAGGCCAGTGGCTGAGGGAATCCCTGGAGGAGCTCCTCTTCAGACCTCACCCCTCAAGATACCACTTCCTTCATAATATATAATATGCCGAGGCCTATATATCTCTTTAAGCCTATTTCTGTTCATCTTTATTTCCCCATCATGTCTTTTTTTTGTCACCCAACAGATTGTGATGGTGCTCTCTGCCTGCTGGACCCCCTCATGCCACAACAGACCTTGTAAGTAGGCAACACTCCAAAGATCTTGCTAAATGGTAGTTTAAATATACTGAAACATATTCATCTAGGATGAAGAGTACAGGAAACCCTGTCTGCTGCCTTTACAGAGGAGGATCCACAAAGGCCTATAGAGGTATGATAGTTCTCATCCCGTTTACATTTCTGAAACATTGTGGTGGAATAAAGAGTGATATTTTGTCTACACTGAAGTATTGACACATTATTTTAACAGGGCCTGGCTGGGCAGCAGCAGGAGGGTCCCTCAACATCCACTGCAAGGACTGACAGTGAGACAGATGTTCAGTAAACACCAGAGGTTCATTCTGTGGAATTCATGTCCAACTGTAATAATTGAATGTCCTCCTTATGTCCTCCCAGTTATCTGTAAAACACATCTATAGACTCCACCTGCTCCAGAAGATGGAAAAAACTGGAGCACAAGTTAAGGGTGGGTGTACAGTCCCAGGTGAATTATGCTAACTACTAACTACATTAACTAAACTAGCGCTTGTATTTGTAGGAAATAAAAAAGACCAAATGAATTGTGCATCATGTCTTTATTTGGTGGTGGTGGTGGTGATCAGACCCCGAAGTGATGATGTCATATGGTGTCTCTGACAGCTCTGCCATTTGCGAGGAAACGCAGCACAACTTACAATATCTGCTATGACGTCAGGGCAAGGCTCAGCTGGTGATGTTGCTAATGTACAGAGCGATTAAACTGTGGATGTACATAATGGTCTCGGCAGTAAAACGGTACCGCTCAAAAAGGAAGGTGTCTGCAAATGCCAGTACATCTCTGGTCTGATGATGCGAATATTAAATTCTGGGCGAAGTAATGCTGCGCCTTCATCAATCGGATCATTATCAAAAGCACATTCCATATTGAGGGAATAAAGTTGACGCCTAATTTGCCTCGGGAATAAGGCACTGCAGAACTGTTTCACCAAAACTCCCCCGCTGAATGAGGAAATGAAATCCCGTGCCCGTCTGAAAGGGGGCGGAGCCAGAGCAAAACTCCGTGTTCACTGACAAAAACCTGCTCCCGACCAGGTTAGTTCTAGAGCGTCTGTTGCCCCGGTAACTGACCGGGAGTTGACGTTACACCGCTTCGTGAAACAGGCTTGAGTTACCCCGCTTCCTCCGGTTTGAGTTACCTCTCTTTGTGAAACGGAAAATCCCGCATTTCCCTCAACTCGGTGTTAATCAACCTGGGGTAATCCTTAAACCTGCTTCGTGAAACGGACCCCTGTTGGCTGGAATAAAGTCTCTTGTATAGACTGGTGGTAGAGAAACCTTCTTGTTAGTGTAAAACCCTCTAACTTGTAAGTTCTCTATTCTATGGGAGCTCACTAAGGTGGTTTTTGAGGTCATAGTAGAGAGCTTGAGCTTGACAGGTTCTTTGTTTGCTTCCAAAGATTCAGCGATTTCACTGAGAACAAAGGTTGTGTCGCTTTGAGAATCCAAAAGTGCGTACATAAGCACTTCTTGCGCTGGCTGAGATGGCGATGAAAGCCATACTGGAATGATTGCAGCTGTGTGTTTGTCAACTTCTTCCAATATCACTCGATTTGAAGTAGCAACTGTGGTTGCTCCTATATGTTGCACAGATTGCGGATTCACTCTGTATTTTTCTTGAGTTGCACTTAACTGTTCTTGACTTTGAGGTGGTGGTGAATTTCGCTCTTCTTTCGGCTGTACTGCATGGAAACAAGTGGGATGTCGCTTTTGACACACATCACAGATGCTTCTACTTTGGCAGCTCTTTGATTGATGGCCGGACTTGAGACAGCCAAAGCATAACCTTTCACTTTGAACAAACTTGATCCTGTCCAGAACTGTTTTCTCAATGAACTTCCTACATTTGTGCAGAGTGTGCCCACTTTTCTGACAGAAAACACATAACATATTAGCTCTTTCACTTGAACTTGTGGCTAATGTCTTTGCTCCTAAGCTTTGAGGTCTTTGGTACTTCGGTTTCTCAGACTCAGCTTGTTTCAGTGACTGCAATGACGTGACAGGATTACAAGCGATTTTTGCTTCTCTTGTCAGAAATTTAACAAACTGGCTGAAGGAAGGGAATTGGTTGCTCTCTTCTAGAATATCAATAACTTTCCGGTTCCAACTTGCTGTAAGCCAGTCTGGCAACTTTAACAGAATTTTCCTGTTCTCGTTACAGTCATTCAAGATCTCCAATGCTTTAATGTGGACCATGGCAGCTTCACAACTGCGGAGGAAATCCACAAACTCTCTAACCTCAAAGCTGTCTTTCAAGCCTATCTTAGGCCATGCTTGAAGTTTGTCCCTATACGATTTTGCAATCGTGAAAGGATTTCCATACCTTTCTTCTAAAATCTCCCATGCTGCCGCATAAGCAGATTCAGTTCCAAGTAGGAAATAGCCCTCAAGTGCCTTCTTTGCTTGTCCACCTACGTATCTACGCAGGTAGTATATCTTCTCTTTATCTTGAATGGTTTTCTGGTCAATTAGTGTTTCGAATGAGAGTTTCCAATCATTGTATCTCAATGGATCTCCACTGAATACTGATGGCTCTGGAACTGGAATCCTATTGGCAGTTAAAGCACCAGCCAGTATTTTAACGAGCTCTGCTATACTGTCATTTGAGGAGGTCGTTATAGCTTGGGGAACGAAAGGTATCTTTACCTGTTGTCTTGTTGGACCAGAATCTTGAGTAACTTCTACTCTCTCTTGTTCTACAGTGTATTTTACAGCGTCTTGTCTCTGCCCTTCTACAGGTTTCATCTGATCGTAAACATGTATTCTTGCTTGTGCAGCATTAAGACTTTTCATTGCCTCCAATTGCTGAATCTTTCTCCTCTTCTCCTCGAGAGTCCTTTGTAGAGCTGCATGTTCTTCATCTCGTTTAGCTCTAATTTTAGCTTCTTCTTCTTCTCGCTCTAAGCGACGCTTGATGGCTGCTGCTTCTTCGTCTGCCACCTTTTTCTTAGCTTCTGCTTCTAAGCGCTGTAATTCTTGTTCTTCCTTTTCTTGCTCTTGCAGCACTTTCAGAATAGCTTGACTCGCAGCAGCTTCAGCAGCAGCTTCTTGACGTTTCACAATAGAGTTGCTTGAATGTTCTGAGGCGCCCTTTAAGATAGACAGCAAAGAACCTGATTTACTGCTACCTGAATTGAAGAGAGAACCTGCTTCTGGCCAATCTTGCTCTTGTTCTGGAATGTTTCCACCCAGTCGACTTGAAGCTCTGGATACAATGAACTTCGAAATCCCTATACACAGATCCACTCTTCGACGTGTGTCCTGATCTGGAGGTGAGACTTTGCGCAGTTCATCATAACTGCGCTGGACATCTGCAGAAAGCCCCCTGGCATCACCAATAATATCTTGAAGCAGATCATCAGATAAAGGCTCTGTTGACTGTGACAATGTTTGCTTAGCTGCTTTAACGTGTATTCTCCACTTGCCATATATGTAATTGAACCTTTGTTGAAGCTTTTTGATTTTCCCTTCATACATTGCTTTACCCTTTTCTGTGAGGGTTCTGGCTCTCTGACCTCGTCTAAGCTCCTGAGATTCCTCTTGGTGACCTTCAGCCAAACCTGCTTCTCCATCTTCAGCTTGGTCTTGGTGATGTTCACTGTTCCTGAGAATGTCCCTAAGGCTGTCCCTCTCCTGACTTATATGTTCTTTTGGTTCTGACATTGTTAATTCACTATTTAACTTCACTAAACATTAGCAGTTAGGGTGTTCACAAATGAAGCTTAACATAAACATCTGTTGCATCTATTAACAACTCAAATGTTTCAATTTGTTACTCAAAATGCACCTTAGAAAATTAAAGTGCGCAAAATCACGCAATTAACCTTTAAAGGGTAACTGAAATGTTTTTCAGATTTCATCTTTAGAAAGAAGAATAAATATGCTTTCGAAAGGTATATAACATTCCCAGATAAAAGTCAGAATTCCGACCCTTTTAATTGACTTTACATGATGCAGCAGACGACGGTATATTTGCGGGCCATAAATGTGAGCCGCCTGAGCTAGACCGGATATGACGTACGAGGGGTTATATGTCCCAGCCAAAACAACATCAGCTGATTGAAGAATGGAGGGGTTTGGCGATACAGAAGCACCTAGGAGCGATGTTAGCGAAGATTTAAGTGACGTATCGTTGGTTTTGGACGAAGATGAAGGAGAGGAATCATCGGAGGAAGAATTAGAAGAAAATCAAGGCGTTCAACCATACATGTTTGAGCCGTGAGTACATATTGTGCGTGACCGGGTATTTACCCGTGAGTACATATTGTGCGTGACCGGGTATTTACCCGTGTGCACATATTGTGTGTGACCGGGTATTTACCCTTGTGTCAGAGTGGGTGTTTTGCAAAGTTTATTGGTCTATTTGTCTTAAGTTTTAGCAGGTTTTAAAAAGACTTACTGAAGGTTGGGTTTAAAAATCCGTTAAAAAGCCGTTTAAAAATGGTGGGGACAGAACCAGGTTTCAGGATACGTTTCCTCTTCACATCAAAACCAAGTGACTCTCGGATTGCGGGTGCTGTTTCGTAACAGTCATCCGTGAAATGTTGACTGCAGAGATAGGAGGCCTCTGTTGGTGTCCAGTTGGAGCGAGTGCGCTGCACTTGTTTTGTCCATAATCTCCTCAAAGTTTCATCTTTTGGGAATTTATGGACACTTACAGACGGACTGGGCATTTGGGAACACCCAGCCGCAACACAACGCTTAGGCATGACTCTAAAAAACTGCTAAATAACGCGATAATGCAGAGCACATGTAAACAAGACACTACGATCAGCTGTTGTGGGCGGAAGTAAATAACTCCTCATACGTCACAGCGCAAAACTACGGCAAGTTGGGAAAACTAGGTCAGATTCACAGGGCGGGAGATTTAAAGGCATTTTTAGACGTTCGGCGCTCAAGAGCAAGATAGTGGTGTGATTGTCATTGGTGTGTCATATATCATTCGAAAGGGGGAAAAATAATGCTAAATACTGGTGTATTTTAATAGAATTATTTCAGGGACCCTTTAAACATTACTATACACTCTCAATATCACAAACAATCAGAAAATCTCAAATCTTAAATGGCAGTTAGTAATCACAAAACTTGAAATATGCTCTACAGCAACTTGTATTAACAGAAAAACAAATTTAAAAGAAGTTGCAGGCGATCCTTTGAACTTGTCGCGTCGTCGATTAGTCACTTGCGCCAGGTGAACAGTCCGAGTTTTCACTGTAACTCCCTCGGAACTGCGCAGCAGTACCCCGCATATCAAAGTAAAAGCGGTCTTTTCAAAATAAAAGTTGACAACACTCTCAAGGCCCACAAACACACAAAACACCTGAAACATGTGCCAAAAGACAAAAATAGTATAAACTGAGATAAATTATGACTATCAGCTACACTGAGTGCCGGCTCACTTGACGGCAGTTTAATAACGCGTGGCCACGACTTATTTATCTCGTTCCCACGCCTTAATAACGCGTAGCCACGACTTATTTATCTCTTATTGTTTATCTCTTATTGCCCCCCCCCCCTGCCACCTCCGATCGCTGTGTCTCTCTGAGACTGCTGCTGGAATTTATTGTCAAACATGTGCAAAGTGTGTTTGGAGGGAAGCAGCCTCTGGGCCAGGCTCAGGCTGGTTACATCTGGTTCTGTCTGCTTCGGAGCCTGTTAGACCATTTACATATATTATCATTGCATCACACCCGGGGTGGGTTGGCCTGCACGAGGAAGCCAAATAAGAAAAACAAAAGGTTCAGTTTGTAGTTGCTCCCTCTTGTCCGAGGGCCCGACCTGGGGCAGGGGGAGGAGAAACGAGAGCTGGCGCACAGTTCCACATCTACTGTTGTGCAATGAAATGGTGGCAAAACTAAACTCCCCACACGTGTTGGTGGAACTTCTAACCTCTCAGATCCCGCTTGAAGTAACGCAGTAGCTCCGGAGGTGCTGCAGGAAATACTGTCCGTCAACACAGCATGGGAACACTGGTTCCCTCTTTCTGGTCCTGCTGCTCATGACAACAAGACAACAGCTCCATCTTCTGCTGTGCAAAGTACAAGCTGCTGCCTCTGATGCGTTCTCCTGGAGCGCCCCCTGCTGGGAACCATGCTACATGTTCGTCATGTGCTGGGAAGTCCGGAATAAAGAACAATTTCACAAAGAAAAGCTCTGAATGATGTGCGTCTGCAGGCTTGTATTGTATCTTGTAATGTCAGATGAATGATCCAAACTTTGTCCCCAAAAGAACCACATTTTGTTACTTTCCACCAAATAACGATGAATATCAAGTACAGGAATATGTCCAAGGCTTAAAATAGACTAATATAAGCAGACAAATGATTAAATCAACCAAAACACAGCAAACACTGATTACAGAGAGGCGTCATGGAGTCACGGGAAAGACGACTTTTGTTTGATCATTTTATCTATTTTCTAAGCAATTTTACTTTTCTTTCTTGACATTTTAAGTTTGTATTCCCCTCACTTTTGAAAATTGTAGTCATTTTAGCATTTTCTTTTTTAAATGTCTTTGTGTTTTATTTATTCGACCTTTTTAAAATTCCCAGTGATAAAAGTCATTTTGGAAATGATTCAACTACTTGTGGCTCCAAAGCTGCAGTTATAAAACTGAGAGGAGGAGGAGGAGGAGGTACCTGTCTCCTCCTTCTGCCACTGAAATAGGAAGTTATTCAGACAAACTTGGACTTTCTACGGAGTTCACCTGGAGTCTGTCACATACTGGTGAGTTTCTACAAGCACACTGAATTCAAAGTCCACCAACTTTCAAGTAGAATAGAAAAGTACAAACTGTAAAGTCGCTCCGGTGGAAACTGAGGTTAGTTTCTAACTCATCGACAGAAACTTTACAAAGAATTTGTAAGGAGTTGTGAGGTTTATCAACAGAGAAAATCACGAGAACTTAAAGTGTGAGTGAAGCAGAGACTGATAGGAGTTTATGACGTTTGAGAAAATCCTGTTATTTACCGCTTAAATCGTGTTATTGACGATTAAATGTGATTGTGGTGCGCAGCTTCAGTAAAACCGAAAGTAAAAAGCGCTGCGTCACAAATGTGGAAAAACAGGAACTGTCAATGTGATCATACTTTAAGATGTCAGCAAAGTGTTTATAAAAGAAGACATTGCGCTTTAAGAACGATTTTATGTGGCGGATTACATAATAAAGAAGTGGAAAAACATTCTTATTATTATTGTCTTTAATTTATAGGATAACATGTCAATGCAATGTAATAAATTAGAAATCAATACGAAAACAAAATCAGAGTACAATATAAATACGCACACCCCAAAATAAAGATGATGTCAATAGGTGAATACGTAATATTAATATTTATAGTAATAGATAATAAGCAGAACAAACATTTCAAATATCCAGAGTTTGCACACAGTAAATTACAGACTATATACGAAACCAAATATAATAACGCTATACAGAGCAATATAAAGTACCTTATCTTTATATATATATATGTATATATATGTGTGTGTGTGTGTGTGTGTGTGTGTATATATATATAGTAGAGAAAAAGAAAAGAATATATATATATATATATATATATATATATATATATATATATTACTGTTGATGATGGCCTAACGTTTGCACAGCCTGAACGACGTAACAGATACATGTTTATGAGGCATGTGTAATATTAAAAAAAAAAATTTCTGATATGCAAATTATAGATATAGAAATATTCAATACAACTTTATTGACATTACAGTGAATTGTTGATAAGCAGTAAACTGCAATTTAATATTGCATGTTCGAATGCTACGTTATGGAGTAACAACAACAATAACAACAACAATAATAATAATTAATAACAACAACAATAATAATAGCTTTACAATTGAATCAATGTCAGCTTTTCTAGTTCAAGATTTAATAGTAATAATTCGTTTTAATAATTTTATTGAAGATGTTTTTTTCTTCTAGGTTTTGTGGCGCCCTCTAGAGGCCATGACACGCTTTGCATTAACTTTGCCTCATGGGCCATTTGGCTCTGCAACTTCTAGACTGGATCATGTGCATGCTGACTATGTGGGCTAATTTCCTAGTATTTCCAGACCTTCCTTTTCTATCGGGACCTTTGTATGTTTACTGTCTTGTTCTGAAGGCTCAAGTAGAATAGAATCTAAATCAGGCCTATTCAACTGGCGGCCCACGGGCCAACTCCGGCCCGCGGATGACATCAGACCGGCCGCAGATCAGTTCTGTTGACTTTTTTTTATTTATTTAAAAAAAGAAAGACATTTAAAATACATTACAGTCATTCCAATGTGCTTTTATAGAGAAAATAGAAAAGCCCAACATATCCACATGAGCAGCAGGTGTGTTTGTGACGGTGGAAAGAAAAACTCCTCCAACAAGGAGAAACTTTGTAGAAACCAGAGTCAGAGGTGGAGGAATTCTGCGGACCGGTTGGGGTGAAAGGATAGAGGAGAGGAGAGGAGAGGAGAGGAGAGGAGAGGAGAGAGGAGAGGAGAGGAGAGGAGAGGAGAGGAGAGGAGAGACAGAGAAAGACTTAGCGGGGAGAAACATACAATACCCTTGTTAGTGCTACATACATTTATTTTCTTCTTTTTAATAATACAGTAATCACAGCGATCTAAATATTTTCCAACTGCCATGAGATTAAACCAGCCTGAGCAGCAACAGAGCAAAAACCAAAATAATCACAACAATTATAACAAAAGCAAAAACAAAAGGACATGAAACAAAGGAAAAAAAGAAAAAAAAGGAAAAGAGAAAAACAGAACGAAACAAAAAAAGACAAAATAAAAAGCTGTGGTATTAAGTCTGTTCGATAAACAGCTTTTGTTGTCAGATGCTCAACATTTTCAGTTACTGTGTGACATGAAATCCATTGGCAAGTTCAGCTAATCTTTCAATTCTGATCGTCTGTTTGCTCTCTTCTGTGGATTGTTGAAAGAAAGGGATTTGTATTACAAGTAGAGATGTCAGAATTTACAACATTATACAGAAAGACATACATAATCTTTCAGATGTTTCAAATATGTGTTTATGGGGCTGAAACAGCCTTTGTTCCAAAACAAAAACACTATGATGTGTATAAAGTCAGTGATTTGTACTTTTTGCCATGTACCAAAATAAAAGACTTTTGAATGTGGCAGAGCATCGTGTCAGGTTGAGATCAGGAATAATAGCTCAGGGAATTGTCCGGCCCCCGGGGCCTTAGCTTTCTGAAAATGTGGCCCTCCCAAAAATAGAGTTGAATAGTCCTGATCTAAATGATTTATCCTGGAGGGAATTTTCTTTATAAGATGAAATGTTGGTTTCGGCATAATTTATAGAAAGCCACTACAAGAAGGCCAAAGAACCACATGTACAATGATGCATCAATCTTTCAATCAACTCTTGTCTTTTGTCGTCAGGGTGTGAAGATGTCTGCTGCCAGTCCAGATCACTTCCTGTGCTCCATCTGTCTGGACGTGTTCACTCATCCAGTCTCCACACCATGTGGACACAACTTCTGCAACCAGTGCATCACTAAACACTGGAACTCCAAGGTCATATGTGACTGTCCCCTGTGTAAAAAGGTTTTCAAAAAGAGACCTCAGCTCAATGTCAACACTTTGCTCTCGGAGGTTGTTGATCAGTTCAGACATGAAGCTGAACACAAAGCCAGCAGCAGCTCAGAGCAACAAGCTGCCAAACCAGGACAAGTTCCCTGTGACGTCTGCACTGGAACCAAAGTGAAGGCCCTCAAGTCCTGCCTGGTGTGCCTGGTCTCCTACTGTCAGACTCACCTGGAGCCTCATCTGACAGTGTCAGGCCTGAAGAAACATCAGCTGGTGGAGCCTGTGGAGAACCTGGAAGGCAGGATGTGTCCGAAGCACCAGAAACCTCTGGAGCTGTTCTGTAAGAGCGAGCAGACGTGTGTCTGCATGATGTGCAGTGTTTTAGAGCACAAGACTCACCAGCTTGTTCCTCTGAGTGAAGAATGTGAAGGGAAGAAGACGGAGCTGAGGAAGACTGAGGCTGAAATGCAGCAGATGGTCCAGAAGAGACGAGTGAAGATCAAGGAGATCAAAGAGTGTCTGAAGAAGAGTCAAGCTGCTGCAGACAGAGAGAAAGCAGAAGGTGTTGAGGTGTTCACTGCTCTGATGCAGCGTGTTGAGAGAGATCTGAACCAGATGATGGAGAGAATGGAAGAGGAAGAGAAAGCCAGAGAGAAACAGGCTGAAGGTCTCATCAAACATCTGGAAGAGGAGATCAGTGAGCTGATGAAGAGGAGCTCAGAGGTGGAGCAGCTCCTTCACTCTGAAGACCACCTCCACCTCCTCCAAGGCTTCTCCTCCCTGAAAGCTGCTCCACCCACCCAGGACTGGACGGAGGTCAGCATCCCTCCATCATCCTATGAGGGGACTGTGGTGAGAGCTGTGGCTCAGCTGGAGGAGACTCTCAGCAAAGACATGAAGAAGAAGCTGTCTGAGGCTGAGCTGAAGAGGAAGCAGCAGTTTGCAGTGGATGTGACTCTTGATCCTGATACAGCTCATCCTGGTCTCATCCTGTCTGATGATGGAAAACAAGTGAGTTGTGGTGACGTGATGAAGAAGCTTCCAGACAACCTAGAGAGATTTTCTAATTATATTTATGTTTTAGGAAAACAGAGTTTCTCTTCAGGTCAATTTTACTTTGAGGTTCAGGTTAAAGGAAAGACTGGGTGGGCTTTAGGAGTGAGCAAAGAGTCCGTCACCAGGAAGGGATTGTTCACACTGAGCCCTGATGAAGGTCTCTGGACAATATACTTGAGAAATGGAAATAAGTACTGGGTTAATAAAGGGCCTTCAGTTCGTCTCTCTCTGAGGTTTGCTCCTGAGAAGGTGGGGGTGTTTGTGGATTATGAGGAGGGTCTGGTCTCTTTTTATGACGTAGAAGCTGCAGCTCTGATCACCTCCTTCACTGGCTGCTGCTTCACTGACAAACTCCTCCCATTCTTCTGTCCCGGTCTTAATGATGGTGGTAAAAACTCTGCACCTCTGATCATCTGTCCTGTCAATCAAACTGTCTGATCAGTTTTCATCATGAAACGTCACCAACAATGAACAAAGTGGTGAGAAAGTGACGATTCACTGTGATCCATGGTGAACAACTCTAGGATTTCACTGAGCAGCAGTTTGTACCTAAAGAAACGTTCTGACAGTTTGTCCCAAACAAGTAAAGATCTGATGGAAGAGGAAACTGAGCAGTCAGATTCATGACATGTTTGACTCAATCAGGAAATTGTTCATGTGTTTGTTTTAGAGCTTCATGAGCAGGAATCTTTCAGTCTGTGTGTCTTCAAGCTGCAGAGTCACAACATGAACACACACGTTTTTCTCTGCAGCTTCAAAGCTTCTTAACGACATTCAATGTGAAGATTTTACAATCAAGTGTAACAGCTGGATGGAACAAGTATAAAAAAACCTTTTTATTAAAGTTTTCATTTATGTAGGATGATTAACACGGTGTGTTCAAATGAACGTGTTGAAAGGTAGGAGGTTTGTCCCACACAGTGTAAATTGAAGAGAAACAAAAAACAGCATCAGCAATAAAGTGTAACGGCTCTGTGAGGATCAGTGCAAACTACATCCTGATCACACGTCATTTGTGAGGATTTTGCCTGTAAATTGCTGAATGTTTGAAAACATAGACTTCAGCTCATGAATATAGACTCGCTTGGATCCCCTGGATTCCTCCTGAGTTTTTCCTCCATGGAAACATTATGGTTGGTGAAAGTTTTCTATTTTATGCATCCCCCTAATGCATTTCTTCTTCTCTGTATGTTTCAAAAGTCTTTTGTTTGTATTTGTATTTGACCAGGTTGATGTTTGGACATTGTTTCTACTCCGTCTCCAATTTGTTCCACAATTGTTCACCTTTAACTGTCGGATTAAAACTTTTCAGGGTTGTGTTTATGTTTCTGAGTCCTAAAGTTGAATTCCTCACGTATTTCATAACGACCAGTACGATCTGGAACCTTCTTTGTATTTGTCTTGGTAACAATCTGTAACTTGCTTTATAGAACATCTGTACTTTATACAACATCTGTACTTTATATAACATCTGTACTTTATACAACATCTGTACTTTATAGAACATCTGTACTTTATATAACATCTGTACTGCTTGGAACTCAACAATGTCATTAAACTTCATGATCTTTGGTTTTAAAAATAATGACTTTGTGTGGTCCAGGAACCTTTATGGATTAATGGAATAGCTCTTTTTTGTAACATTACTATTGGTTTTACTGTGTTTTTATAAGTACTACCCCAAACCACAGTACAATAATATAAATAGGGCAAAATCAGAGAACAGTATAAGGTGTGTAAAGCTTTGATATTTAAAATGTGCTTTGCTTTTGCTATTATTGCAAAGTTTCTTGACATTTTCGTAGATATATATTTAATGTGAGATTTCCAAGTAATTCTATCATCTATAAAAACTCCAAGGAATGTGATTTATGGCAATTCTTAACTGCCTAATGTGAAATTTCACGTCTTCAAGATTAATCTCACTAAAACATTAACTCTCCATCAAGACGGGAAACAATTCAGTAGTGGTTTCAAAGAAGGTTTACCCAGTCTTTCTAGGTACAACAGACAAGTTCCAAACAACTCAAAACACAAGATATTTTGACTTTGGATCAGCTTTTTGGCTTCATCAATGCCACATCACATTAATTAAAATATTTTCTCAAATTCAGAAGGCAGAATCTCTTCGATTAATTCTTCAATTCCCTTTAATTTCATTCAAGAAATAATGAGAAAAAATACTAAACTACTTGGTTTCCCAGTATAGATTGATGGTCTGAGCTTTTATAGTAAATAGACCTGTATTTAATACCGTATTAGAAAGAGGTCAAACATGTGACATTAAATTACAAATTCTGGTCAATTGAATGAAAAATTGTATTTAGGATTTAATGAAGCTCAATTTACAGAAAGAAATAATGATCAAAGTAATATTAGTGCTTTTAGCAGTGTAAACACACACTGTATATATGTTTCAACCTGAAATGAATTCCCTTTATTGTTCCTGCTCAAGGTCCCTGACAGTCGGATCAGTTCTTCTAGCCAATGTGTCATCTCTGGAGTGTGAAGAAGTTTGGACAGAAAAGTGACATCTTCAGCACCGTAGCTGCGTCCAGCGATGGTGCACTTGTTGAACTGCATGACGTTCCTAGTGACAGTGCCAGTCTGATCAGAGAAAATGTCCTCAATGTGACCCAGCTGCTCATTCAGGGTGGCGCTTCGAGCCTGAGGAGGAGGAGAAACATCAGCGATCAGACGCTGGAGCTTCACTCACACACTGACTGCTTTCTGTTTCCACCTCCACCACTTATATGAAATAATTAAGATACGTAGACAAAGAACTTGATCTATCACCCTTGACTCTTGGGTTCGTAACGTGCTTGTAACACAAAGTCAATTACTTAATTGTGAAGGTTTTCCCAGAAGCATCCGGAGACTTTGAAAAGTAAACTCTCCCACGAGACATCGGTTGTCATTTTTGGAATAATTCCCTCCAAACTGTTTGTATTCGTCATGGCACTGCAGTTTTGTTAGGAAAAAACAAGTGTAGGTTTTTCTTGGGCAGAATATGAAAATGTGCATGTACTTGGTGGATTTGATTGTTTTACTGGAGAAAGTTCAAGGTCAGAAATTGACTCATTGTTTAATTGTAGTTAAAAAAAAGTGTTTCAGTAATTCATCTTTTCTAGTAAAAACCTCACAAAAAGTGAATACAATTCTATATGGATCATGTTTAATATTTATTAATTTCCTTCATTTCCAGCATTGCTGACATTAACATAATTATAGTGAAATGTCCTTCTATCTTATCTATATTTCTGTGTACAACTCCTTTTTGTATTATTTTGAGCTATATTAAATCACTTCTGTAGAAATCACATTAAAACGGTCAAACTATTAAGAAAAAAGGGAGGAGAAAAGCTCCGCCCAATCAGAGCCTGGTTGATGAAGATGAGTACAGTTTGGTGAGGTCCCTTCAATTAGGGCACTACAGTCTCCTGGCGAAAGCCATGTCCCTGTAATAATAATAAAGTGGAGATTATGAAGAGAAATACAATCACTAATGAGAAAGCTCATATTTAAAAGGCCAGAGGTGGCCGGGAGGCGCTTCAGGACAGGTGGTGGAATCTGGTTCAGTGGGAGATGGATAAGATTGTTCTGGTTGTGGCCGGCTGGACACGACGGTGGACATGAAGCAGTTGGTCTGCGATCGGGACTGATGGTCGGTATGAATGAATGTATCCCACAACCACAGATCTGTATCGGTGGTGAGAGTGTAATGACTGGTAAGGGCAGTAGGGGGCGCTGGTGAAGCATCAGTGACTGTGAGAGGAGACTCATTCAGCCAAGAAGGACAGTCGGAGGCGTGTCTATGGGATGTAAACAGTCAGTGGACCTATTGGCCCTCCGCTCAGTCTCACCTGTTGGACAGGAGCAATGAAGTGTCAGAGACTTGAACCAATCAGAACTCGCTGAATACTGAACTGATCTTCACCTGCTTCTCTTTCCTGCAAACTTCAGACATGCAGTTCTGATACTGGACACATGGTTTGCTGTGTTTTCATCTTCATGGTGGAATAAACAATAATAGAAGGTTCTGATTGGTGAACTATGATAGGTCATTTATAAAACACCCCAGATAGCAAAAGGCATTGATTCGAGGTTGGATTTTGGTCAGATTGGTTATTTTTGGTTGAGGTTGAAAAAGCGATGTTGTTTCAATATTTAATTACAGTTACTATTTAAAAAATTGAAGAATTGTCATTGATTTGACATTGTATAGATGTTGCATTTTCAATGTTGAATTTCCCTACGTTGATATGACATTGTATAGATGTTGCATTTTCAATGTTGAATATCTCTACATTGATGTGACATGGTTTCAATGTGGGCTGCTGATACTTTGTATTATTGTTATTACTTATGGCATAAAAGGCCGAGAAATGACACTGAGACAAATGGAGGGCAGATTCTGATGACTGTGACTCACCAGGTACAACTGACATGAATTTAATGTCCGGTCCAGAAGTGCCTTAAAATCAAGGTCAACTTTCACAAGGTTGAACTTTGATATGGTATACTTTTGCAAATCTTGCAATTATTCTACTCAAATTAGAGTGTCATTATATTTTTGTATTGCGCATTGCATCATAGTCATAAGGAGCTGTATACTTCATCCGTATTTGATGAGATGTGTCAACACAACCATATGCATTGGAAAATCTATAGCGGTTTATGTGATACATTAATCTAATATAGACTGTATAATTAACATATTATGATATGCCATGTATTTGATCCATATTCCAGAAACAAAATGTGTGATTAGATATGGCCATATCTATTTTGAAGTTCGTCAGTATGTTCGGCCGGCTTAATAGAACATACTGACGAACTTCAAAATGTTTACTGTATACAATATTTTGTCTTCATGTCACATAGTGGGTTCGTATTTGACCAGATATGGTGCATATCAACAAAAATATGCTTTAGGGACGTCCATATTCTAGACCGAATCCAAAAACAGATATTTAGGGATTCTGGATATTTTCACCCATACGGAACACCAAATCGAACGCCATGGCCATGCAGACGAGCATTGTGGTGTGTTAAGCCACGTGGCTTGACACACCGCAATGCTGGTCTGCATGGCCATGGCGTAGGCCGCGGGTGGTTCATGATGGCCATGCTCCACTCTGGACTCACTTCGTTTTATAACATGAACGAAAATATCCCCACTTCTGTTGCCCAGTGTTCTCCATATTTCCTAAAGTAGTTTGGGTTTCATTGTAGGAGTTTAGCCATCTGGGTATCTTTATTGGCTTTTAATTAGTGATTGTTCTGACGGGAAGACGGACGATCCATGCGCAGTCGGCAGCTCAGGCCATGCGGCCCTACTTTGTTGGAGCACGTGGGACGAAGGGTGTAGGGCCACACTTTGCACGGCCTAAAGTGCGGCCCTACTTTGTTAGTGCACGTGCAGCCAAATGTTTGACCGCATGGCCTGAGCTGCCGGCTGTGATGGATCCTCCATCTTGAGCAATGCAAAGTGAGTCCAGAATGGGGCCATCAGCATGAACCACCCGCGACCTGCATGAAGTCAGCAGACGAGGCAGCGAATATGTTCAGGCTTTTAAGCTGCTCTGTCAGCAGTGTCATGTATATATACACATGGACATACAAATATAAAATATGTATATGTGTTATCTCCAGAGCTTCTGTCGGCTCCGGTGGCGGATGGCCGAGGCCGTGTCCAGCAGCGATTCAGCCAAAGTTTCACGTAATGATGAAACTAGACGATCACGCCTTTATGTCACTGCAGAAACGTACTAAATGTATGCTTTCAAATGTGTTCTCATTTGACATGGTACACTTTAGCACTAAACACTTTCCCTCTGTGTTCAGATGAGCCGCCTGGCGTTGTTGGAGGGACCAGCCCAGAAAGTGTGATCAGGAGAGTGCTCTCCAGTATCATGACCAACAGTCTGGCCTGCAGGTTCAACTGGGGGGAAAGTCCCCAAGAGGCCTTCAAGGACACACTGATGCAGGACTGCATGTTCAGGGAGTCTAACAAATATTAGCTTTACTACTTTACGGATTTGGCTCATTGACATGTTGAATCTAAATCATTCATTAAGACCAGAGAACACTTCTAAAATATAAAACAAATTCCTAAACACTACTGTGGTTCTATTGCTGCTCAAACGTGTTTCATGTCAAGGACCCTCCAAGTTATAATTGACTGCCCACCCCATCTCCAAATAGGTTCTATGGACCCCCTGAAGCAAAGACTTGAGTTACAAATGTTTACCTTAAAAATACACACGTTCAAAGTTTTTCACAAACTTTCAATAGTTTTCAAAAATAGCAGATCTACAAGCTCACAGCTTGGTACTCTGCTGTCTGTAAGTTCATATATCTGCTATTTTTCATACTTAAAGCATAAAATCTAAATATATCAAGTGTTCCTCTGTCATGCTCAGTTAGTCTAGTCGTTCTGTATTTGATGTGATTAATCGGTAGGCAGGTTTCTGAACTGTCCAATGCTCTTGAGACAGATTAGACATAAATGGTGGCATTTTTTGTACGAGCATTAGTGTGGATAAATTATATGAAGGTGAGGTGGTCCTTTACGGTTGCCTGAAAATCAGTAGCACACAAAAAGGTCACTGGACATTAGTCACTTTTGAATGGAGCGTGACCACTGCTGCTTTTATAACAAGTACCATATTTCCTTCTTTCTTTTTCCCAGCGACTGCTCGTCAGTTTGACCGGAGGCTGACTGAACAGCAGTACGACGGTGCAATGTAGAAGTGGCTGCGCTCTGCACCTGAGAGGAGTGGTGGCATGCCAAGGAAGGAGAGGCCACAGAGCTGACATGTTCCATGGGGACTACAAGCTGATGTTCGCCCCCTTGTCTCCCCACCCCTACCCCATGTTGAGTTGTCCCTTGTTTCTGAGGTCTGTGGCTTTTTGCTTTTAATAAAACACTCATTTTACGGATATCCTCTGCACCTGAGTCCTGCTTTGAGTCCCAGCCTGACGGCAAGTAAAGCAACTGTTCTCAACCTTGGTTTCCTCAAAAAAAAAAAAAAAAGCCATCTGCAAGAGCTCTACTTATTTTCTAGTATTTACCTTTTAATGGCGTAGTTATAATCAATTTGAGTATATAAAGTGAGGTCTGTATAAAAAGCTTGAGAACCACTGCAGTATGCATACTTAATGAACCACTACAGAATGTTTCACCTTTCCCCTGTATTTTATGATTGTAAGAAATAATCACGTGATTCTATTTGGTTTTAAAGTTCCGCAGTTGCTCCAAACTTGGTTTTCCAGTAGTGACATCACTTCCCTTCAGTGCAGTGATGTCACTACTGGATGACTTTGGCATGACCCCTGTGGAACTTCGCTAACTATAGATTGACGTGATTATTTTGGCTTTATTTGACACATTAAAAAATAGAGGAATGTTAAAAGTGCTGAAATGGCCTTTTAATAGTAATTTATCAATGTTGATAATAACATGGTTGAATCAAGGTTGATTCCTCGTCTGGGTTCATTGAAAATTCAATATTATTTCAATGTTGATCATAGCGAGCAAACTCAATGTTGCTTCAATGTTCTGACATCAGCGTTGATCTCACTCTTCAGCCTGACGGAATTTCAATGTTGATTCAATAACTTTGCTATCTGGGACACCACGCACACGCACACACACACACACACACACACACACACACACACACACACACACACACACACACACACACACACACACACACACACACACACACACACACACACACACACACACACACACACACACACACACACACACACACACACACACACACAGAGCAGTGCTGCCCTCTTCTGGACAAACTCAATGACACAGACACTGGATTCACACTAAAGTACTTCTGAACATCAGTTATCCAGCAGGAATGTGTTGGTTTTGGTAAACAGGACTGATCAATGGATTCTTTCTATAACTGCAGTCAAACAATAAATGTGAACCTTTGTGTGAAAGTGTGTGAGCAGGTCAGTCAAGACCTGTTTGATATGAAAGAAGCAGGAGTTTAATAGTGAAACATGTGATAATGATCCAGTTCTGCATCAGTTAAAATATGAATGGAAACATTTTCTGTCTTCCGTTGTTGAGGCTGAAAGAAGTGAGTGACTTGTCCTGATAGAAACGTGATGTATGGTCACTGAGGGGAAGGCAAACCTCACAGTGGAGTTGATTCACGTGTCCTGTCTTTGAGCCATGCTCCAGTAAGGGAGGAAAACAAACAAACAAACCAAGAAGTAAACAAAACTACGTTAGTTACGTTAATGTTTATTGAAAGAACGAAGTGTTTCTAATCAATGAACTAAATGAAGGTTATTTTTGACAGCACTAATGAATATGTAATGTTGTTGGCCGTTCCAAAGCTGATTGTGACGCCAGTGGAGTGTGAAAACCCTCTGGAGGCCTTCAAGGCCGTCCA